>NW_005842158.1:1235583-1235974 GCF_000455745.1 Alligator sinensis | reverse complement strand
ATACTCGTTTTGGCAGTGAGAAGGGGGGGTTGCCATCTTGGAACTGGAAAAAAAAAAATCATATGTTAAAAATCAAACATTTACTATAACATATTTTAATTGAATTTCAAAAAAAAATAAATGTTGTCCTGATTTACATGTGTTTGTGTAGTGTATATAGAAGTGATTGCATAATAGCTCAAAATAAAGTCTTACTTTTGTATGTGTATGGGGGAGCACAGTGTGTGGTTGGGCGGTGGATATGTATGTGGTGGGACATGGGGAGGGTTGTGGGGAGGATGTAGGGGGTGGCTGTGTATGTGGGGATTGTGGAGGTTCATAGATTCATAGATGTTAGGGTCGGAAGGGACCTCAATAGATCATCGAGTCCGACCCCCTGCATAGGCAGGAA
>NW_005842158.1:1207717-1233926 GCF_000455745.1 Alligator sinensis | reverse complement strand
TTCTCTGGTCAGGCAAGGAAGCCTCCTGGCCCCTTTCCCTCTTTTTCCTCGCATCGGGATCATCTTGCTTTGTGCCCGAAGATCGTTTCCTTAAGGCACAGCCACCCTTCTTGGGCTCCCATCACTTCAAAACTCCTACTCTGCAGGTGTGTGGCTGTGGTGTGGGAGATGGTATGGGTGTGTGTTTGGAGGAAGGGTGTGGGGTTCATGGGGGAATTTGGGTGCATGTGGTGTGGGGGTGGTTGTGGGTGTGTAGGATGGTGATGGAGGGTGTAGGTCTGGGGGGTGTGCCCCTTTCTCACATGCCCCCCCATGATGCACATGCCCCCTCATGAGGTACAGCAAGTGGCAGACCCTTGGGGTGCTCATGGCCTGTGCAGGGAGAGCCCCACAGTGGCACATGGCTCTGCCCACTTCCAGGAGCTACACATGGAGGCAGGGAGTGGGGTGAAGGCGGCCTGCCTCCTTCGAATGGGGCACCCTATAGCTCACATGCAGCTCCTGAGGCCTGGCCAAATCCATGCAGCACAAGGGTGGAGCCCAGAAAGATGTAGCCAGCAGACTGGCCTCACTCCATGGTGCCACATGCAGATCCTGGGACTCCGCCAGGAAGCAGGAAGTGAGGCCAAGCCAACCTGACTCCACCACATGGGGATCCCTGCCACTTCCAGTGGAATCCTGGGAGCTGGCTGTGGTATCAGGGAGAAGCAAGGCTGACAGCTCCATCGCAAAGGGCTTCCATCCATTGGCATGTGACTCCTGAGAGCTGCATGTGAGCTTAGGAGAGCCCCATGCAATGGAGCCAAGCCAACCCAGGCTCCACAGTCCTGCTGGGCATGGGCCCTAGTCTCCTCATTTGCATCAAGAAGCTGCTGCTTCTCCCTGCCCCCAGCACTTCCCTCCCTTTTGCCTGGACTGCTATAGCAGGGACATGAGGGGGAGCTAGGAGAGCCAAGCTGTTCTTCCAGCAATGGCAGCAGTGGCCACAATTCTCCCCCACATGAGGGTCAGAGCACAGCATGCTGCCCCAGCAGGAGCAGACAGGGCTCATGCCCCATGTGAGTGTAGAGGGGGCAGCTGTGGGCCAGGCATGATACAATTAATTGGTGGGTGCCAGGCTGGGGTGGATGAAATTGCCTGGTGGACCAGAGGCTTCCCATGGGCTATATTTTGCTCACCCCTGCCCTATATCAACCACAGAGCTGAAATCACTATAACTGGGTTAGGTGGCTATGCCTTAGGGATGAACTGGAAGGTATGGAATGGTGGTGTACAGAGAGGCAACTCAAAAGTGGAAATATTGTGAAAGATGACAACATTGAAGGGAGAGGTGGTAGAGCTGTATAGAAACTAAGAAGCATTTCTTCTAAGAGCCAGAGAAAGGTCTTTCAGATTGCTCTTCTAGCCTTTGGGATTTCCCTAACCACCAACAAAAAACTAAGGGTGGTTGGTATAACAGGGATATGGGGGGTAACAATGTCTGAAAGGAGCTTTTTCCATGACCTTCAGCCTGACCAGGTTCTTCATTAGGTGTCTGTTATGGTGCCTGGGCTGGGCTCCAGCCTTCCCCCATAGTGTCCACCACTGAAATGAATGATGTAGAAACCTAATTAACGTTCAGGTTCTGGCCTGAAGTTTTACATTGTCACTGGTAGGTGGAGGACTGGAGAAAAAGATTGCTACTTAAGGTAGTGTGGGACTGGATGCTTCAGTTATTCTTCATTCTAATATACAAAATCATATATTACTGTATTCTCACAAATTAAATTGGGGTGCCTTTCCCTATTAATAAGCATTTTAGAATATTATAACATAAGAACACAAGAACTGCTGTTTGCCAGGTTAGACCATAGCTCCATCTTGCCCAGTACCCTGTGTCACACAGTGGCAGAGTGGATGCTGAAAGGGAGAATGTATAGGCTATGACCAAGACTTTTTCCACTGTTCCTCTCTCACTTGCAGCCTCCAGCATTTAAGGAGTCTGTAAGGACTTCTGTGTTTTATCCCTAACTCTGCAGGAGAAAAGGAAGTATTGCATGTTAAGGACACCCTTTTCCCCCAATGTTTCTGGGCATGTATGGCACATGTTAATTGTAAGAATAAAGTCTAGTCATTTAACACTGTCCATTTTGCTTCTGATTTCTTCAGCCAAATGATTTGGGGTGAGATTACACATTGTAATTAGACTATGCTAAGACCACTTAAAACTTGAATAATCATGCATTAATGCCTGCTAACAAATAGTACATGCCCTCTAGTCATCTTAAAGTTCTGCTACTTTGGGCAAAGACTATATCTGAGCTGTGCTACCTAGCTCAAGTTAAGTTACCTTTCGGGTGTTCACCTGAAATAAAACCACCAACTTGCGGTCCTTTTTAGTGTTCCAGGAGGCACTGCTATTAGGTGGACTAGCTATTATCCAGGACTCTACAGCCCTGGACTGACAGCTGGAAACAGCCCAGCAAGAGGTGGGTGGGGATGCGGTAAGCAGGGAGAGAGAGAAAAGGGGTGAAAGGGAGCCAGGGGTGTTGAGAGGAAAGGCGCATGGAGAAGGGGTGAGGGAGAGCAGGATTGGAGAGAAGAGGGAGGGGGCAGGGAGGAGGAGGGAGCATGTGGGTGGTGAGCTTCTGGGTTGCTGCCCTCTCTGTCCCCCCAAATTGCCCACCAACCCCCAAATCACCCCTTCCACCCCCAGATTGCTCCCCTGCCACCCCAGTTACTCTTTCTGTCCATCATTGTCCTCTTTACCCCCACATCAATGCCCTGCTACACCAATCAACTCAAGAACAGTAGCAGGGGCACCACTGGGGAGTTCTTCCACCCTGTTTCTGGGGTCCCTGCAGAATCCCTGCTTCTGGGGTCCCTGCAGAATCCCTGGATCTGGATACCCCCCTGGGTAACCCCTTCCACCCCCAGATTGCTCCCCTGCCACTCCAGTTACTCTTTCTGTCCATCATTGTCCTCTTTACCCCCACATCAATGCCCTGCTACACCAATCAACTCAAGAACAGTAGCAGGGGCACCACTGGGGAGTTCTTCCACCCTGCTTCTGGGGTCCCTGCAGACCATGCTGACCCTGGGTATCCAGATCCAGCCACCCTGGGCTTCACAACTGAAGGATGGGCAGGGGAGGTGGGCAGCTGCTGGTGCTTTTGTGGGCTGGATCCAGCAGTGTGGAGGTGGTCCAGGCTACAGACAGCCTAGGAGCAGGCAGGGAGGGGATCCCCCTGGTTCTGCCTCTGCTCTCAGGCTGATTGGAGTGACAGAAGATCAATCATGGTGGTGTGGGGCCAATTGGGATCTGGGGGTGTGGTACAGGTGTAGAAGGAATGATTTGGGAGTGGATGGAGTAATCCAAGCAATGAGAGAGGCCCCTTCCCCCTTTCTACTTGGCCTATACTGTGACTAGAGAGCTGGTGAGCAGGGTATTCATGAAAAAGACTTAATCCCCTAGCTTTGTCCTTTTGCTGACCCTGTAGCAGTAGGACTGAGCAGTGCATGCTAACTCCAAATGTTTGATTGATCACTAGCACTAGTTAAACTTAAAATCCCTTAGAATTAGCACCTACTGGATGTGTCTACATGAGACATTAGGTCACTGTAGGGATAAGCAACAGGAAAGTAGCAATATATCATCAGTGGGCATGAACTGTGATGACAACACCAATAACATCAGTTACTGCACAGTCATTTCATGTTTGCTAAAACAAGTTGTGACAGAGCACCTTCTGCATGCCTGTCACTTTAAGGGCTGGGAGCAGGCAGCCTGCAGATGTAAGACAGCCCTGATGAGGTGGCCATTTTAAATCCAGGCCCACAGGGCTGGAACAGCAGTCTGCTGCTGGCAGCTGGAGCAAGAATACCCATCTGAGCTGCTGCTCACAGAACACCTTGGAGGTAAGGGCAGGAACTATGGGGTGGCAGGAAGATCCTGGTCCTGGGTATGACTTGAAACTGCACCCTGCTGGGGAAGGGTGGTCTAGTAGGGCTGTCTGGGGCAGAACAGTCCCCAAGAAATGGGAGGCCAGTTACCTTCCTGGTGAAAGGTGGGTATGGGGTGCCTTAAAACCCCATCCCCCACCATCTGGTGGATCATCGTGAGAGCAAGAGGAGCTAGGCATGCCTAGAGAGAGGCACCTCAGTCCATAGGGGTGAACGAGGCAGTGTGCAAGAGGTCTAACAAGGACTGAGTTTGGCCTGGCCATGAGCCAGAGTCTAGGAGGTCATGTGCTAGGCATGGGACATGATAAGGGAAGGTCAGAGTCATGTAAGAACCTCCCTTTGGCATCAGGGTGCTCAAAGTGCAGCCTCCCACCTAGTACCTTTTTTTTTACTAATTTAACTAGGGGACTGTGGCATCAACACCTACATAGTCAAATGGGTCACTAGTTGGCTGGAGGGTTGCACCCAGGAGGGATATGGGCAGTGGGGTTCCTCAGGGCTCGGTCCTTGGGCCCTCATGTCTTCATCAGCGACTTGGACGAGGGTGTAAAAAGCACCCTGTTCAAATTCACAGACAACACTAAGATGTGGGGAGAAGTGGGCACACTAGAAGGGAGGATTAGGCTGCAATCGGACCTGGACAGGTTACAGGGGTGGGCGGATGAGAACAGGATGGGTTTCAACACTGACAAGTGCAAGGTCCTGCACCTGGGGAGGAAGAGCCAGCAGCATACCTACAGGCTGGGGAACCCCCTTCTCGCCAGTGCAGAAGCAGGAGAGGATATTGGAGTCATTATTGATGCCACAATGAACATGGGCCGGCAGTGTGAGGACGCGGTCAGGAAGGCTAACTGCACCTTGTCATGCATCCATAGATGCATCTCAAGCAGGTCCAAGGAGGTGATCCTCCCCCTCTATGCGACACTGATCAGGCCGCTGTTGGAGTACTGAGTCCAGCTCTGGGAGCTGCACTTCAGGAGGGATGTGGGCAGCATGGAGAGGGTCCAGAGGAGGCTACTCGCATGATCAGGGCGCAACAGGGCAGGCCCTATGAGGAGAGGCTAAGGGACCTGAACCTGTTCAGCCTCCACAAGAGAAGACTGAGGGGGGATCTAGTGGCCTGTTACAAACTAGTCAGAGGGGACCAGCAGACATTGGGGGAGTCCCTGTTCCCCCGAGCACTACCAGGAGTGACAAGAAATAATGGTCACAAGCTGGCAGAGGGTAGATTCAGACTAGACATCAGGAGGCGCTACTTTACAGTCAGGGTGGCTAGGAGCTGGAACCAACTTCCAAGAGAAGTGGTGCTGGCTCCTACCCTGGGGGTCTTTAAAAGGAGGCTGGATGAACAGCTTGCTGGGGTTGTTTGACCCCAGTACTCTTTCCTGCCCATGGCAGGGGGTCGGACTTTATGATCTGCTCTGGTCCCTTCCGAACCTACCAACTATGAAACTATGGAACTATTAACAACAAGGCATGGCAGATGAGGTAGGCGGATGGTTTGCCCAAAGAGAGGTGGGCAGGCCAGAGTTGTAACTGGGCCTGGGAGTTTGTCCTCTATCACATGAGTAGTAAATGACTGCACAGTAACACCAGTGCAGTCAGGTGCACATGTAGATGTGCTGACTCTAACATTTAATTGCACCCTTACACTGTTACTCAGATAAACCTAATAATTTCCCAATGAGATATCATAAAGGGACAAAATGAATATGTAATGATATAATATAAACGGCTCTTTTTAAACAGCTTTCTTTCTGTTCCTTCTTTTCTTTGATGGCAAATACTGTAGCTAAATATAAAACAGCTTGGAGGACAATATGTGATGAACCCTATCCTAAGCACTTAAGTACATGTTCAAATTAAATCATGTGAAATATCTCATTTATTTCAATGCCCTCTATAGGATGGAATCAGGACTGTTCACTTATTCATTAGAAACCATTATAGTTGATTAGTACTACAGAACAAATTGTATGTTCCACAAAACTTTTCATTCATTGCAAAAGTTTTCACAGCTATTATCCAGTATTTCTTTATGAAACCGCCAAAAACAAACATTTCTGCTATTTGAATTAATCAAATATTAGAAAATTTTGAAAGAAACAAACTTTGCGTAAAAAAATTAATTTCCAGAAACAAAAAAAGCTGGAAGTTAAAATTCCTCACAGAATGGAGTCATTGTTCCCTGTGATGATAGCTCTTTTATCTCATTGATTCATCGTTTAATGTTATTTAGAGGATATTCTGCAAATAATCCTGAGTTTCTAGAAAATTCTGGTATTCTACATTCTGAATATTCATAAATCAAATTGTGCTGGTTAGTTTTGATTAGGCATGCACATTTTTTGGTGGTGCTTCTTTGCTCTGACTGTGTAAATCCACATCTTTATGTGAACAGTTTGCAACATCCTCATCAACATGATTTTTCTGAAAAACATTTATGTAGAATATTCATGGCAAATAAATTGAAGCCACATTTTAAATATTAAGATACATTTGATTAATAATTTTGGTCTACCTACCTACCTACCTACCTACCTATTCATGGCTTTTTATAAGGTTGTCCATCAGCCTGGTTACTGAGCAGCTGCTTACAGATGTTCCTAGCTGGCTGCTGTTATGTATAAATCATCAAAAAATATATATCAATGATTTTTCTCTATGCCATTTAGCCTTAACCTACTCTTTCTTATGCTTAGGTCCCGGGTGCATGACATGCTTACACAGGTGTAATTGATCTTTATATATCAGTGTAAAAAAGGAATGAGACATGATGTACAGCTGTATACTGTAGTTCACTATCAAAGTATGCTGGGAAAAAGTAGAAGTATAGCTGCACTGGTATAAATTGCACCATGTAGTGGTGAAACACTGCAAAGTACCTATTGTATGCAGCTACCCTTGAATAAAGAGTAATTTATATCAGTGTACAAAACCAATGGAAATTACACTAAATCTATTTTGTGCCCAGGCTCTCAAAGAGAGTCTCTTACAGACTTTGGTTAGTCTATAAAGTGCAAATCTACTCTGCTTTCTACTGCTCCTTTACTGAAAAGGATCTCTAAGCCCACATAAGCGGTAACACCAATGCTGCTGAAAATCTGGAAGATTAAAGCAAGTTTGAAGTAAGAAGGTTATCTATTATAAATCCCTCTTGAAGAATAAACAGGAGGTGCATGAGACGCTATTTTTTGTTAGTGAGAAGAAAAGTGAAACTTTAAATGAACAAAGCCTGATGGTAATTCCACCTTTAATTCAACTACTATTTATAAATCTCCTCTGATTAAAGATAATTCCAGCATTTTAAAGATCAAAGTCTTGCAGGCAGCTTGATTGGTTTTTTAGTTCTGATTTTATACTCTACAACTATGCACGGTTGAAAAAAAGAAATCAGCATTTGCCACACACATACTTCATTTAACCATGCCTTTCACCCTCCAAGGATAATAGACACTATAAGAGTCCAGCCATGGAAATAACCCCAAGAAGGGTTTTCAAATGTGACAAATAATTCTGAGTGCCTCCATTTTTAAATGCCCAAATCAAGACACTTTAATGGAGCCTGATTTTCAAAGGTTGTGTTTTCAACACTTCTTGCAGTTAGGTGTCTAAAATTTCCAGTCACTTTGGGAACTTATGCCTATGTGTGCAGCAGTTTTCCATCCCAAAGTGCATATTGTTTGTTTCAAAACTGAAATTCTTTCAAAAAAATTTTAAAAAGAAACTCATTCCAAAACTTTTCAATGCCATTTTCATTACCCTACTGCACAATGTGAATATTTTCAAGTTTTCCCTTTCTTCTTTATAGCAAAAGTTTTAGGAAGTTTATATAAATTAATAAAATCCTGGGCTCTATGAAGCCAATCTAGCTTTGAACAAGCTTTTATTGATCTTTCAGGTAAATCTACTGTGAATGTTATGAGCCAAGCCCAGATCACCAACTTCAAACAGAATTGGAGGTACCTGTAGAGAGTTTCCCTGGCAGACAAGCTTTCACTAAAGCCAGCAGAGCAGAGGTGAGGATAAAAAAGTTGCTTAATTAACATTTCAGATGTATTGCAGGTTGAGTGATTTAAGGTAGCTTAAACTATCCCCATTGTATACTGGAGGATGTCATTTTTATATTGTATAGGCATCCATCTTACACCGATAATTTGCTGCAATTAGATATAAAGGAAATTAATGTGCATATGTCTCTTTTCATATGCTTTACATTTCTTCAGTTAGTTGCATTAGTTGCAAAGCAAGCTGTTTTTACGTTTTCCTGATGCCAATTGAGTTGGAAAAGTTATAATAGGTTTTTATCATTTACTAGTTCTATTTTTCATTATCCTAATATTGAAGAAAAGAAAAGATCTGCTGTTTTGAGCTGCACTGTTCTCTAAACTCCTGGTCCAAAGCCCATTGAAGTCAATGGAAAATCTCCCCTCGGTTTCAATGGGCCTTAGCAGAAGAAGCTGGAAAATCAGGGATTTAAAAAATGACAATGCTAGATAAAATTTGAAGGACAGACTCTGAGGTAGTTACCCACATTAAGCAGCTCTGTATTCTATACCCTTCAGTGGGACTATTTGTAGAGCCAAAGTATCAGAAATTGGTGCTAAGACGTGCATGCAAGATATTACCAGAAATCACCTTTTGCATCCACTGGAGGTTAGACAGAATTGGGGACAAACCACTCACACAGTCATTTTCAAACTCTATAGAGTCACAGAACCGTTTCATACCACTTCTGGTGTGGAGCCCCTACCCTTTCCTTAAAGACTGACATGGAGCCAGGCGACCTTGCTGGCAATGGTGTCACATTACCTCCTGGGCAACTTTACCATTGCCCCCAAGATGGTTGCAGCAGAACCCGCCATGACCTATTGCAGAAACCCAGGGTGCTGCAGAACGTGATTTGAAAAAAAGCAAGTCCAGCACATTAATATGCAAGACCGGCCAATCTGTCAACGTTAGGATTTTGCATTATTTGAAAACACTGTGGCATCTGAGCAAGCTCCATGAAAAATCAACAATAATAACTACATTTATAGAGGACAGCAGAAAGCCACCAACTCTTCTCTCTTGGGGATGAAACCTCTGCTTGAGATGGGGCTTTGTTTTTGACTTTGACAAACATTTATTGGCTGGGGGCATTTGTTGAGGTAGAAGGGGATATCACTAAATTTCGTGAAGTATCACGTTACTGTCCTAAACTTTCAGCAAATTCCTAATATACAAGTAACCAAAGGGCTTGTGTCAAGTGTAATAAATATGACACACACTGAAGCAAATCGCTCACTATTACAGACTGGGGGGTGGGCAGTAAGGGAAGGTCACCTGATATTCCAGTGAGGTCCAGTAACCGGGTTTTTAGGGAGCTAGGAGTCAAGAGTCAAAGTCAGGATACGCCAGGAGTCAGAGCTAGAGTTCCCGAAAGCAAGTCAAGTAATCACCCAGGGGTCAGGAGCAAGTACCAGAGTCAGCCTGGATAGAGTACTGCAGGCTGTGCCTGCCTGTTAAAGCTGGACTGGGTGGAGCATTTTGCCTATGGCATCAGGGAACTTGTTCCCCCCATTACCCAACTAGGACCAGCTGGGCTTCTTTGCAGCCTCAGGAGATGGATTGCCCTCGGTCCTGGGTCCTGATCTGAGCTTATTACGTTCACAGCTTGGGAAACTACTTAGACTAGGGATCATATGATTATAGGAAATAAGAGTGGAAAGAGACCTCCTGAGGTCACCTAGCTTAGCACCCTGCTATTCATCAACAAGCTGAATAAACCGTCCCAACCTGCTTTAGAAAATTTCCAATCTTCTCAAGGTTACCTGTTCCAATGCTTGACCACCCTCATAGTCAGAAGGTTCCTCTTAATTTCCAACTTAAATGTCCTCTGCTCCAGCTGGAGTCCATTGCTCATAGTCCTGTCACCTATGACCACAGAGAAAAGTCTATTTCCGTCCTCTCTATAATCACCCTTCAGATATGTGAAGACTCAAAACACATCTCCCCATGGTTTTCTCCTCTCCAGGCTAAATCACTCAGGTTCTTTTAGCCTTTCCTCATAAGTCCTGCTTCCCAGGCTCCTAATCAGTTTGGTCACTCTGTGCTAGACTCTTTCCAATATGTACAAATTTCTCTTGAAGTGTGGGGCCCAAAGCTGGACACAGAATTCCAGGCAAGGTCTTATCAGTGCTGAATAGAGTAGAAGAGTCACTTCCATTGATTTGCAAATAACAATCCGGTTGATAAAACCTAGTATACTGTTGGCTTTTTTTTGCAACAAGAGTTCACTGTTGGCTCATATTCAGATTCTGTTCTACTGTACCCCATAGGTCCTTCTCTGCAGTACTGCCAGTCATTCCCCAGTCTATATTTGTATATGACATTTTCTCATTACAAGTGCAGGATTTTGCACTTGCCATCATTTAGTTTGATCAGATTGTCTGCAGATCATTTTTTCCAGTCTGTGCAGGTCATTCTGGATCCTAACTCTACCCTCCAGAGTGTGTGCAGTGCCCCCCAACTTGTTGTCATCTGCAAATTGGCTAAGAGTGCACTCAGTCCCATCCTCTAAATCATTAACAAAGATGTTGAACAATATGAGCCTCAGGACAGACCCCTGGAGAACCTTATTTGATGCCTCCTTCCAACTAGACATTGGGCCATTAATGTTTACTTACTGAATAAGATGATCCAGCCAGTTTTGTATCCATCTTACAGTGCTTTCATCTATTTGGTATTTCTGTAACTTGTTAATGAATGTCCTGGGATACAATATCAAAATTTTTGCTAAAGCCAATTTACATCACATCAACAGATCTACCATCTACAGAGCGTGTAAACTTGTCTTAGAAGGATTGGCAAATCAGATTGGATAGAACATATCTAATGAGCTGATTCTTTTTTTATAAAGACAGGTTGCACTACTCAAGTGGCATAAATTACATTATCACAGTTTACACCTGCAGATTATACCATAATTTATTTTGATACATCTAGGGGCACATCTACATGAGAAGCTTTACTGCACAGTAGCATAATTTACTGTGCAGTAAGCATGTGCGTTTACATGTGCACATGCTTCCTGTGCATTAAACCATGCTAATAGCAAAGACATTTGCTACCTGGAAATGCTTCACCATTGCAATCAGGGAGTAAGGGGCTGGGAGACCCTTATCTATCAGAGCCAGCCCTGTAACCATGGAGCTGGTGCTTGGAGATAAGGTTCTCTCAGCCTGAGCCCAGCAACAGTGGAACTTGGGCTAGGACACAAGGATCTCTCAGTGCTGATCCCGTGGTCACAGAGCTGGTCCTGGGAGCTCTCTGCTGGTGGGAGCTGGGAAGCCTGTTCCCCACCCAGCTCAATGATCACAGCTGAGCGGGGAACAAGCTCCCTACTCTATTCCCCACCCAGCTCCATGATTATGGGGCTAAGCAGAAACAAGCTCTCCAGCCTCCACCCCACAATTGTGGAATGGGGGCTGGAAACTGTCCAGGACAGGAGCAGGTCCCAACCCTGTGCCCTGATTGGGTGATTGAGGTGCAGGGCTTGGAAAGAGCTGCATTGGTGGAGTAGGTCCCAACGTCCTGCCCCTACTGCTGGTAGCTGCCTCGCCAGAAAATTGGGACAGGGGGCTGGGTTCCCTGCCCCCCCGCCCCGCCCCTAATCCCCTGCAGCTCTTTTCAAGTTCCCTGCTTCTGATCAAGGAACCAAAGCCAGTAGCTCCATGTTGCTAGGGCTGGGACATTACACCTTACCCCCAGGGGCTGCCTACTGCTGGAGTGGGGACAATGTCCCCCTGCCCTGGCAACAGGGAGCTACTAGCCTCAGCTCCTTTATCAGAGGCAGGGAACTTGAAAAGAGCTGCAAGGGCTCATGGGGAAGCTAGCAGCAGATCTGGGCACAGGGTTGGGACCTGCCCCTGACCTGCTTCCACTTCACTGCATGTGTAGACACCTTCCTGGGCGTGTTTACTTGAGTGTAGTTTACTCGTGAGTAAACTGATCCCAGATCAAATGCATATGTAAATATGCCCCTAGAGTGTGGTAAGATAGTCATAGTGTAAATAAGAATAAAGATCTATAAAAGTATATTCAGATTCACTGTAAGTGCATGCAACTTATTATTGACTCCAAGATGAACATGAGTCGCCAATGCCAGACCGCAGCCAGCAAGGCCAGCCATACCTTGTCATGCATCCAAAGGTGCATCTCAAGCCGGTCCAGAGAGGTGATCCTCCCCCTCTATGTGACTTTGGTCAGGCTGTAGTTGGAGTACTGCATCCAGTACTGGGCACTGCACTTCAAAAGGGATGTGGCCAGGCTGGAACAGGGTCAGAGGAGGGCCACCCGCTTGGTGAGAGGGCAGCAAGACAGGCCCTATGAGGAGAGACTGAAGGACCTGAACCTGTTCAGCCTCAGCAAAAGGAGGCTGAGGTGGGACCTGGTGGCTGCCTACAAGCTCATCAGGGGGGGAATAAACAATAAATAGGCAGAGCTCTTTTCTCCCCAGCACCACCTGGGGTGACGAGGAACAGTGGTCATAAGCTGATAGAGAATAGGTTTAGGTTGGAGATCAGAAGGCAATATTTTACAGTTAGGGTGGCCCAAATTTGGAACCAACTCCCCAGGGAAGTGGTCCTCAACCCTACCTTGGGCATATTCAAGAGGAGGTTGGATGATCACGTGCTTGGGTGCTTCTGAACCCAGCATTCATTCCTGCCTGTGGCAGGGGGTCAGGCTAGATGATCTATTCAGGTCCCTCCTGACCCTAGCTATTATGGCACTATGATACTATGATACTATGAACTCTGTTAAAGTAAGTAAACCTGTACTTGCTGCTGCCCAGTCTGAACCCACCCTTCATGGTATGGACCTATGGTGATGATGATAGGCAATGCACAAATACAAAGAAGTGGACAATCCTTGCCGTAATAAGTTTACAACATACTAGACAAGATGGCTCAGAGTGCAGGGAAAAGACCTATGAACCAGTCCAATGAATTCCATATGAGTGATACATAAAGGTTTGAAAGAGGTTAGAGCTACTTTTAACCATACTGCTTATGGAATGAATAGTAAAGAAGTCAGAGGCTGGGCTGGTATGAATGCAAGACAGGCAGTTAGTGAAGATGTAAATTGAGGAGTCAGCGGGTGAGAGACAGGCTGCGGGGGTGGGGTGGGGTGAAAGGGGTGAATGTAGCAGTTATATAGTAGAGAGGTACCTGGGGAGTCAGATGTCAGGCAGGTTATAATGTGTCATAAATCCAATGTCTATATTTAGTCCATGGGTTTTTGTATCCAGGAAGTTGGTGAAGTGAAGTTCATAGGCTCATCTGTGAAAAGTGTTTTGTAAATTTCCTTTGAGGATTAGAACTGAGAGATTGGAGACAGAGTTTTTTTGGAAGAATATGCCCCCACGGGTAATTGGGTATTTTTGTCTGATAGATTTCTGGTGTGCATTTATTCTGGTGTGCAGTTGTTGTGTGGTCTCTCCTATGTATTTTCCATCAGAGCATTGTTGCCCCAAAGATTCCTTTTACCAGAGACCCCCAAGAATTGATATGGCCCCTCATCTGATTTGGTATCAAGTGAACTTTATTTAGTAAAAATAAGCAGGACCATCCCCAACTAAATGATCCCAGCCAAAGCTTTGTCTATCCGGGTTTTGAAAACCTCCAAGTATGGAGCTTCCACCACCTCTCTGGGTAACCTGTTCCAGTGTTATACTACCCTCCTAGTGAGAAAATTCTTCCTAATATCTAACCTAAACTTCCCTTGCTGCAACTTGAGATGATTGCTTCTTATTTTGTCATCTGCTACCACTGAGAACAGTCCAGCTCCATCCTCTTTCAAACCCACCTTCAGGCAGTGGAAGGCTGCTATTAAGTCCCCGCTCAGTCTCCTCTTCTCTAGACTAAATAAACCCATTTCCTTTAGCGTCTTCTCATAAGTCATGTCTCCTAGCCCCCTCACCCTTTTCATTGGACTCTCTCCAATTTGTCCACATCCTTTCTGTAATGGGGGACCCAAAACTGAACACATTACTCCAGATGTGGCCTCATCCATGCTGAATAGAGCAGAATAATCATTTCCCTTCACCTGCTGGCAACAAACCTACCAATGCAGCCCAGTATGCCATTAGCCATCTCAGCAACAAGGACACACTGCTGGCTCATATTCAGCTAATTGTCCACCGTAAACTATAGGTCTTTTTTTGGAAAGCTGCTGCCCATCCAGTCTACCTCCAGCCTGTACTAGTGCATGGGGTTGTTCTGTCCTAAGTGCAGGACTTTCTACTTGTCCTTGTTGAAGCTCATGAGATTCCTTTTGGCCCAATCCTCCATTTTGTCTAGGTCACTCAGAATCCTAGCCCCACCCTCCAGTGTATCTACTACTCCCCACAGATTGGTCTCATCCAAAAACTTGCTAAGAGTGCACTCTATGCCATCTTCTAGGTCACTGATAAAGACATTGAACAAAACCAGCCCCAGGACTGATCCCTGGGGCACTCCACTTGATATTCCTGCCAACTAGACATCGAGCCATGGATTACTGTCCTCTGAGCCTAATGCGCTAACCAATTTCTATCCACTTTATAGTCCATTGATCCAGCCCATACTTCCTTATCTTGCCTCTGAGAATGTTGCAGGAGACTCTATCAAAAGCCCTGCTAAAATCAAGGAACACCACATCCAGTGGTTTCCATGCATCCACAGAGCCAGTCATCCCATCATAGAAGGCAAGTTGGTCAGGCATGACTTGCCCTTGGTGAATCCATGCTGGCTGTTCCTAATCACTTTCTTCTCCTCCAAGTGCTTAGAAATGGATTCCTTGAGGATTTGCTACATGGTTGTTCTGGGGACTGAAGTGAGGATGACAGGTCTGTAGTTTCCTGGATCTACCTTTTCCTCTTTCTTAAATATGGGCACTGTACTTGCCCTTTTCCAATCATCCAGGAACTCTCCTGATCACCAAGTTTTCAAAGATGATGGCCAGTGGTTTTGCAATCACACCAGCCAACTCCCTCAGTACCCTCAGGTTCATCCCATCTGGCCCATGGACTTGTATATGTCTAGCTTTTCTAAATAGTCCCTAACCTGTTCTTTCACCATAGTTGGCTGCTCACCCAGTGCAGTAGTCTAGAGTGCAGTAGTTTTGGGGCCCCCACTGCAGAAAGTGTATGGATAAATTGTACA
The DNA here is from genome assembly GCF_000455745.1 of Alligator sinensis. Lineage (NCBI taxonomy): Eukaryota > Metazoa > Chordata > Crocodylia > Alligatoridae > Alligator > Alligator sinensis. Next base: position 1,218,798 of record NW_005842158.1, on the reverse strand, counting down.
GAGTCCAGCAGAGGACAACAAAAATGGTTCAGAGGCTGGGGCACATGACTTGTGAGGAGAGGCTGAGAGAACTGGGCATATTTAGTCTACAAAAGAGAAGGGTATTTAATAGCAGCCTGCAGCTCCCTGAAGGGGAGTTTAGAAGAGAATGGAGCTGGACTGTTCTCAGTGGAGGCAGATGACAGAACAAGGAGCAATGGGCTCAAGTTGCAGCAAGGGAAGTTTAGGTTAGATATCAGGAAGCATTTTCTCACTAGAAGGGTAGTAAAGCACTGGAACAGGTTACTCAGAGAAGTTGTAGACTCTCCATCCTAGGAGGTTTTTAAGACCTGGCTAGACAAAGCCTTGGCTGGAATGATCTAGTTGGGCATAGTCCAGCTTTGAGGTGGGGTTGGACTAGATGTGACCTCCTGAGGTCCCTTCCAACCCTCATTTTCTATGATTCTATGATCCCAGGTTGCACTGCTTCCTGTCCCACTTCTACCCTACAGCAGGGATAGGGCCCAGGTGTCCTTGCTCCTAGCCATTCCCCTACTCACCTGCTCTCTAGTGGTAAGTCAGATCTGTGATTAGGCAAAAAATGGTGCTAACCCTTAAAGTGCAACTGGTCATAGCACATTCTAACTTAAACACCACTTAACAACCCATGGATTTAGTATGGCCTGAGTATAACATGTAACTTCACCCTAAGCCTGATGTGCTAGGAAAGAATCAATAATTAGTCTAAGGTCTAATATGCATGCTGAGATATGAGGATAAAAACAGTATGATCATGGAAGAAGGAGACATTTTTAACTGGTGACAAACTTAATACCAAATAAGAACAGAGGTGACAGATAGATATAGATTAAAGATCACTGCATTAGGTTGGTTCTGTACTTGCCATAGTGAAAAATGCAAATGGTTTTCATTCTAGCAGATTCACCTATCAACCTTATTCTGCTGAGTGAAGCTAAACAGAAAGGGAAAAAATAATATCCAGGTGAGAAGCAATATCATACTGTGTAGTCACTGCCCAAGATGCTGGTAAACAGTGATTTGAATAGAAAATGAAAAATCCTGTCTCTGTGCAGAGAGTAACAACAGTGCTGAGCTGTCATTCCTGTGCTTTGTTTTTGGCTGCATGCACTATCTAGACAGAGGCATGGGATTCAGGTCACAGAGGAGCATTCAGAAAACAAAAAGCCCACTTCATTCAGAAGCCCAGTGAAGACAGCATGGCAGAAATGTGATACAGTGCAGTGCTTATCCTCACATAGGTCCTTTCAGCCTCTCCCTGTTACTCTACCACCTGGCAATATCTTGGATGGAAAGTAGCAAACCCTACTATTCCGGCCAAAGTGAAAGGCCTAACAATGGTAGCTATCTCATAATAGGTACAGGTGGAGATCCTAAAAAGATAGGTCACTTAGAAGGAGATCCAAATCAGGAAACTAAGGACCTATGCAAGACTTAGAGTTTAGGCATCTATGTTACAAAGATGTGATCATAGCTAACCCTACTATAGCAGCTGTAAAACACCTTGGCACCTAAATGTTGGCCAGAAAAGGTTCCATAAATAGATAGAATTAGGCTTCTGTGCCTGCTCTAATCAGAAAATCTAGTTGCCCAAAGAGTCCAGACCCAGTAGGCATACTTAGAGCACACCTAGCACCTACTGCCATCAAGTTCAATACGAAGCATAGTACCCACAGCCACTATCAATACTGGAAAAACAGACAAGGGTGGAGGGTGAGGAAGACTGACTGTAATGTGCATAAGTACTAAGCAGTTGGGGCTCTCATCTAAGAAATGAAAGAGTTGTTTCAAAGCCTTCCTTGGTCAGAGGCGATTCAAACCATACCTCCCACTTTGTAGATGAATGTCCTAACACCAGGCTATTGAAGTCTTGGTGAGACACCCTCCAGCCCTTTTACTGAAACTGGGCCAATATGCAACCAAGAATACCTGAGCATTGGAGACAGAAGGAGCGCAAGCAAGAGGGATCCTCTGGGAAGATCGCGCCCAGTTCCATTTCCGGCTGCCAGAGTTGTCTCTGATTTTTAACCACTGACTTTCTAGTGTTAAATGCAGTCTTGAAAGTAAGGGTCAGAGCCCAGTACTTCTTTCACCCAGAAGTTCTGAATCTGCACTCCCCACAGTCCTTGCAAACTGTACCTTCAATGTATAATCAAGTATCTGGAAATGAAGATACCCACAATTAATCACCAGTTTTGAGAATGGGAGGCCAAGCAACCTGACAAAGACTAGATGTGGGTGAACTTTGTTAGAGATTCAGTGTTGCAAACCACATCTCTTTGATTGGCAATGCCTGTTAGGGGGGGAAAAAACCTACTGTTTACTCTAAATCACTACACAGGTCTCACCAAAGCCCTGGGTCCTACAACAAAATCTATGCAGGGGAACCCTCACATCTCCAGAATCTCACATTGATAAGGTCTTTGGGTCAGGGATTGTGTTATTTGATACATTTGTAAAGTATTGAGCACAATAGGGTCCTGACAGAGCACCTGACAGAGGTGTTTGGCATCTATGAATTACTCTTATTCTTGCTCTTATTTTTATCAACTAATGACCAAAAATGAAAGTATTCATTCTTCCGTATCACTCTGTTGGGACATCCAACTCCCCTTATATGATATTTAATATTTGACACCTACTGTGTCTCTTGAAATGGTTTATTATCCCACAGCATTTCAACTTACTGCTCGGACCACTTGTCTCTGTTGTGACGCACATATTCACGATGCCCCCTACACTTGGTCTCTCAGTCTGGTATTTATTTGTGTCATGAGTAACTCTGTCATTTTACTTTATGTCTTCTCATGTGTGCCCTCATTTCAGTTGGGGAAAGTAGTTTTATTCTTTATATCAAATCCTGCCTGGAAATAGCCTTCATCTGAAGGCATCACCTGCAATGCAGTAACATATGTTAGTCTGTCCATTATGAAATTATTCAGGCAAATCTCCAGATTCTTTGTAGAGATCTTTTGGGTCCATTATGTTTTCGGCAATGTGCTCTTTTTATTTCTACACAGAAAAAAAGGAAAAGCAAAGTATCTCTTTCTCTCTCCCTCAATTTTTTTTTTTTTGAAATACAATGAGCTTAAACTTTCCTCTATTAACCATATGCAAATTCTGCCTTTACACACACAAAAAGCCACTATATAGTTCTAAGGCTACATCTTTTCTTTTTTACATGTGTAAACTACAGATGTTTTCCCATTATCTAATGATCTATCTACCTTTTTTTTCTTTTGCTTTAACATATGAAAGGAATATTTCCTAAACTTTCTCTGGTGTTCTGTAAAGTATCTTTTCAGTAGTCAGTCAGTAGGAGGTGGTGGCCCCTTTGGGACCGACCTAATTCTGATACCCATACTGAGGGATATCTTCCTTCCATAGTTGCGCAGCATATAAACAGGCTTAGCCCATGGTAACTACCCTGGGCCTGATTCTCCACTCCCTTTGCCTCCGTTTATCCATTTAAGACCTTACATATGTCCTTATTTTTGCTTAATTATTACTTCTTCAAGGTGGAAGTCCAAGACCTTGCTGCCCCATCAGATATGGTATCTGTTGGACTCTGTCAACCCATCTACTACACTGTGGGTAGGTACATCTACCATACCATATCTGATGAGGCAGCAAGGCCTTGGATTTATTAATGTGCATTAAATTTAGCACCTCCAATGTGAGGTACTAAATAAATGTGCATTAGGCTGCCCTAATGTGCAGTAGTGAAAGTACATGCTTTTTTTTTTAGTAACTCTTAATGTGCTGTAGCCTATTTTTACTCCATAGTAGCATATTATCATTGGGGTTTTTTTTAAGTGCTGCTTTAATACCCAGTAAAATAGTCTTTAATGCACAGTAGCCTAATGCAGTCTAATGCGCATTTATTTAGTTCCTCACATTGGAGGTGCTAAATTTAATGCACATTCAGAAAAGCACATTAATGAATGTGTAGACAGGCCCCTTAGATAAGAAGTGTAGACCTCTACACTTGGTCATCCAAGATATATAAATAAATTCTGTCACAATATGCCCTACTGAATCAAGTCCAATGGTTTATGCCAGCCCTATATCAGGATCGAAGGGGAACAGACACTTTGCATAAATCAACTAGTGACAACCTAGGCAGAGGGGCTGCATTCTGCCTTGTCTGTCAGTAGCCATGTCCTCTAATAACCTCAGTCTTAATCAGCCAAGTCAGTGTAAAATGAGTTCGGTCCAGTTTAAAGGAGAAAAGAAAGCCTGCCAGCCTTTCCAGCTTGTATGCCTGTCCTTCGGAGTTATATCAGAAGCAACAACTGTTCCCTCTACGCGTTGTGTCCAGAAGAGTAGAGGCAACTGGAAGGTCCCAGCAGCAGCTGGCAAGCAACAGTGATTGAATTCCAGGTAGACCTACAAAACTAGTGATACCTCCTGGGAAACTTTGAAAAACATCTTACTTAGCAATGATCCTGCTCACATCACACCAATTTGCAGTATTTCTATTCCTTTGTTCTCAGCATAGAAGGAACAGATGAGCTCTCAAGAAATAAATATCCCATTTTGATGGATCTGCCCTTGCCAGTGAAGATAGGAAGGAGCACTAGTTTTGAGAAAAATAATTGCTAAATACGCTCCGTTGCAAAGTTTGAGGGATCAGTTGTTCATGTAAGCTGTTATAACTTTCTGTAGATTGACTACTAGGTTTTTTATGGTTTTACTTACATTGGCAGCCCTATAAAATAGAGCCTTCTCTCATTTTCCCAGCCACAAATTGGATCCAGGCAGTCACAATGAGATCTTACCCTTCACTGTTTTGTGCAGAATCTCTTGTAGAGGGAAAAAGAATAGTTTTAGGTCTCTGTTTTATGTCAACTCCAGTCCAGGAGTAAATGGACGAATGTCTTTCGCACGTTCTGAACAGTTCCAGCTCTGCTTGAAGACAATGATTTAAATCAAATCCCATGCAGCAGGCTGTCAGTCAGCTACTTGTAAGGATCAGGAAGGATTTCTCTTTTTTTCACTACACAACTGGTAATATATATTCAGGCTTGTTTTTTTTTCCCTTAACTTTCCACTGCTGCATGAGATGTTCAACAGCTAAAGACAGATCCCTGAGTGAATGGACCAGTCCACAGGATTATTTTTCTTAGTTGCCAGGCTTCACGTGCTCAGAATCCTGCTGATTTACGGTCAGAGAGGGAGTTTGTCAGAGAGGGACCTGTAAGTGTCCTAAATGGATGAAGTTGAATTTAGTCACCTGTCTCATAAGGAAGAAATGAAATGATTCAAAACCATTTAAGTATTTGGATGCATCAGGCACCTTCATTTTGGTCTAAAGTGCCTATTGCTAGGCTGCTGATCTAGACCAGTCACCCAAGTGCTGCATTTAAGCTCTGTTGGTCTAGGAAGTGCATCCATTTTGCTAAAATCCCTGATTGCTTTGATGGAGATAGACACCACTTAATGACCATCTGATGCTGAGAGCATGCATGCAACTCAGTAGTAAAAACTGACGGGAGCAGATACCTTTTGCTTCCTGGCAAGAAGAGTTGCTCATGAAGGGGCAGACCTGGGCTCCAAGTCTGCCTGTTCTTGAGGGGATTCAAACTCACATTTCTTAGCTGCTAGGAGAGCTCCCTATCAGCTAGGCTGTGAGAACATTTTCCTTTTTGGGATTCATTCATTCATTGGGCAGACCAGAGACAGGGATGTTCATTGGGCCAAGAGGAGTATGACTCTATGGCCTAGTAGTTAGGGCTGCTCTGATAAAATGGAGTCCTGGGTTTTGGACCCTGCTACAGAAGGATTGATCTGGGTAGCTACATGCAACTAGATGTCTAAATTCCTTGTAGGTACTCTTTAGATATGTAAGGCTAAATTCTGTTTCACCCAATTAGCGTGTACTACAGGAGTCAGGGAGGTATTGCACTTTCCCTGTGTAGATTCATAGTTGTCCTGTATTTCAATGGGGACTTGTGCACAGCTGGAAGGAAACTGTGCTACCCTGAAGGATCACACAGCTTTTCCATTAATTTCAATGGGCAGCACTTGGATCCTCAGTTACCCTGGTGGCACATGGCCTTCTATTGGTCCAAACAGAGAATTTTCATCTGTGCTAAGTTACCTGCGTCTGCTTCAAATTCTACTTCCCCCACTAACAACATGTACATTTTAGCCAAGCAAAATAGATTTTTATAGACACAAATATATGGAGATAGCAGCCCAAAGCAACTCCTTCTTCTCTATGAGGAGTGGCTGAAGTAGCATCATGGTTCAAGCTTTTGCACAGAGCATAAGGGGTTTGGGTTGTAGCCCCCATCTGCCTTAGGAGGAATCTGTGCTTCCTAAGAAAAAGGGACATTACTGCCAATGGGTCTATGAATATCTCCCACTGCTTCCTCTTGAAGCTGATCCATTAGACTGTCAAACAGAAAAGTCATAGGGTCAGAAGGAGCGTGAGCAAGCAAGTTAGCCTAATGCAGGGGTTGAGATGGAGAGAGCTGCATATACACGTGTCCATTCACGTTCTACAAAGGAAACTCAATTAATCCAGTCTGCTTTCCTTCTTAATTAGAATGCTCCAGTGCCACCTCACCATCACATATATTAAGTCCCCGTACATTTTAAAATGGTTGCGAGTCACTTTATCGAAACCTCATCGAATGAGCTTTAGATAAAGTATCCCATGACCATTTTAAAATGCAGGGGGGCTTAATACAACAGATGAAATCCTATGCAGCAATCCCTTGCAGTCAAGGATGGTTGCTTGTCTTTTGTGATCGTCTTATCAGTGGGTCCAAAACTGGCTGACGAGGCTGATCTGAGATTGACAGGCTCTGCTGCAACTCTGGCAAGTGTTTCCACGTGGGTGGGTGGCTCCAGATTCTGGATTTGGTCCACGACACACTGTTTCTGCCACTCCCACTTCTCTGTATCCTGTTGTCATCATAAAGTTTCAAAGTACTAAGATCCTTGCAGCAGACACTTTCTCTGTTTGGGGCAGTCCTAAGCAATAGTAGTCTCCCATGAGTTGATGTTCACAAAGTAGTCTGAAAGCAAATGGAGTTCCCCTCATTAGTATGCCCATTTTACCCTTCATAGATTCATAGAAGTTTGGGGCTGGAAGGGCCCTCATGAGATCATCAGGTCCAGCCCCACCCAATTCTTAGGCAGGAAAGACAAAACTATTGGGTTCAGATGACCCCAGCAAGGTGCATGTCCAGTCGTCTTTTGAAGATCTCCAGGGTAGGTCTGTACCACCTCTTGGGGGAGTTTGTGCTAGACTCTGGACATGTGAACCATAAAGAAGTTTTTCCTTATGTCAAAACTGAAGTGATCTTCTAGTAGTTTATGTCCATTATTCCATGTCTTCCCCCGGGGTGCCTTGGTAAGCAGATGTTCTCCCAGCCCCTGATGTTCACCTCTTATATACTTACAGGTTGCCACCAAGTCCCCCCTAAGTCTTCTCTTCTCTAGGCTGAACAATCACATGTCCTTCAGCCTCTCCTCATATGGCCTGTCCTCCAGACCTTTAATCATGCATGTGGCCTTCCTTCAGACTCTTTCAAGCTTCTCCTCATCCTTCTTGAAGTGCAGCACCCAGAATTAGATGCAGTACTCCAGCTGCGGCCTCACCAATGCCAAGTAGAGTCGGAGGATGACATCCTTAGTCTTGCTTGAGATGCATCAGTTAACGCATATCAATGTATTGTTCGTTCTGCCAGCTATAGCATTGCATCGGTAGCTCATATTCATGTTGTGGTTGACTGTGACCCCCAAGTCTCTTTCAGTTGTGCAGCACCACCAGCCCTCTAAGCCTGTAAGCCCACAAGCTTTCTTGTCTATCACAAGAGAAGCATAATTTCAGGAGAGATCGGGCAGTGGGGAGATCCAGTGTCTTGTAAGGTGATGGAAGCGAGTGACACAATGCTGTGGAAGTGTTGCAATGGGTGAGCTTTCTGATTTCCTAGAAGGAAAGACATTGTGAGGGCTGCTGCCCCAAATCCACTAGAAATGCACAGTCCTTCCTCTTAGGGATTCTGGGCCGTAGCTTCAAGCAAGATTTTTATGTATAAAGATGTACTGAGATGAAGACTGAGATTCGGGCTAGGAATCTCAATCCTATTCTGTGCCCCTAGTGCGGTGCGTACCCATTTTATAATGACTCTGTAATGCAATATGCAGCAGCTAGTATCTCCCTTTGTATGCAATATGCATGCAGCTAAGCAACTCCCTAGTATGATTTTCCTCTTGGCTGCCCAGTGGCCTAGATACAATGGGAGGGTAATTCTTGGTGATGCCTGGCCCATGACCTTGTGGTTAGGATGCTGTCCAGTGACAATAGCAGGAAAAGATTCAAATTGTCTCTGTGTGAGGTAAGCCAAGAACCTTAGGCCTCCCCTGTGTTAGGTAGGTGCCTTATCAACTAAGCTACTGGACCAAAGCTCAGGTCTCCTACCACCAATGTAATATTGTTGCCAGCTATGTTTTGAGGTCACCTACAACTTGGGTGGGGGTGTTTAGGTAGGACTTCTCTGTTTCTATAGGGCAGGTGAACTGCAACAGAGCAGCGGTTCCCAAACTGTGGTACATGTACCACCAGTGTTATGCCAAGGACAAGCACAAGGTCCCAAGCTGCCCAGGGCTCTGACCGTGGTTCCCAGGCCTCCCCTGGGCATAAGCACATCCCAGGGACCACTACCAATTTGGGGGTGCCCAGGATCCTCATCAGCAGAGAAATGCAAGCCACGGTTTTGATCTTGGCTCCCTTTTTGCCTCCCAGGAAGGAGGCACAAATGGTGCCAAGTTTAAAACTGCAGCTTTCACATTTGCTTCCCTGCAAGCCAGGAGCGGGGCCCCTCCACCAGTGGGACTGGGGGGTGGGAAGCCCGGCCACTCCATGCCTCTGCAGATGGGAGGCTTCGGGACTATGGCCATCCCAAAATTAATCTTAGCCTCACACTGTAGGCACTCCTTCCAGCACCAGCACCTTGCCACAGAGGTGTGGCATAGTTTTCTGGCCTGACCTGGCCCAGCCTCATGCATCTTTGCAGCCGCAGGGGACACATCCAGGCAGCAGCTCCCTTCAGGTAAGTCTAATAGGGCACATGTGGGGAGCTAGACAGAACCGCAGACAGTTCATGGCGGAGAGGTGGGGGTGCTTCAGAGTGATCAAGAGTGGGAGATGGACGCGATTCTGTGAGAGGAAAGTGTATGCGTGTGCGCACACGTGCCATTGTGGAAACTTTGCTGGTGGTACTTAAGGCTGCATCATTTTAAAACGGTGGTAGACAATCTGTCAGAGTTTAGGAACTGCTGCAATAGAGCATAAGTGGACTTAGATACTTCCATGTTAGTTATGAGCATAAACAGTAAGAAAAAGCTGTGTGTTATAGGGTGAAAATATATCCGCATAACACATTCAGTCATGTAAGCATGGGTTGCCATAGGAAATCTGGACACTGTCCCCCCTCCCCCTCCCCCCTCCCAGGCGAAGGTGCTGCTGCAGACAAAGGTGGAGGCAAAGTGGCATGGTGCACCAGGCAGGCAGGTGGCAGCAGTGACTGCTCGCCCACCTGCCTGCTGCACCATGTCACTCTGCCTTCCCACCAGATTGTGCCCCATGCTCCTACAATTCTCCTCCCAGTCTGGTGCATGCACTCTCTCACCTGGCACAGGACCATCTGGCACCCCCTGGGCTCCTGGATGCATACCTGGAAGGAAACCCTAGTTGGCATGCAGGAGGCACCAGGCTCCATGCAGACCTGGGCAAATAGCACTCCTGTGGCCAGGACAGACAGACAGGACAGACAAACACATGAGTCTTCCACCCCCACACCCATCCTGCATGGGCAGCTCATGCAACACCTGGCACAGCAGCGGCTGCAGCTGCGTGGCCTCTTGCTGCTGCTAGTACAGCTGCTGATCCGACCAGCCCAGCTGGGGCCGCAGTCCCAGGGCAGAGTCTGGATCCTGGAGCCATTCTCCCTTCCCCAGACATGGGACCCTACTGGCAGCTGGGTGGATGAGGAGGGAGGGAGGGACCCTGGGTCCCCTCTGGGTAGGGATCTGAGCCACCCCACCACCACCCCACTTGAGAAGCCCTGCCCTCTCCTGGTCTTCATGTGGCAGTGGCTGCAAGCAGGTGAACTTGTGCTGTAGAGTCAAAGCCAGCCACAGGGGGAGGAAATGGGGGTAACCACACAGGGTGCCATGGTCAGGGGGCCACAACACATGCATACACACACACCCTCACACAGACATATGAGCAGCCTGCTTCAATTCTCACCAAGGACTCTGGGATAGCCTATGAAATCCAGGACTGTGCCAATCAAACCAGGTCACCCTATGCAAATACAATTCTATTCATTATATGAGGTATAGTAAAATGTTGCTGAGTGACTTAGATGCCTAAGTGAAGCTCACACATCTCAGCAGTCAAACAGAATGATGCTGCAGAATGCTGTCCGTGGTGCTACTAAAGCTAAGGCATGTTTTCATTGGCGTCTGGAACATGTATGACCCAGGATGCTGGCAAAGAGTAGATGCTCCTAGACTACAGTCACTCTGAAGAGTTTGCCTAGAAATGGGAAGCAGGAGAGAAGACAGGCAAATGTCCTTGTTGTATATTGTTGTATAACACATTTTTCAAGCCCTTGATAACAAAGCCACACTATTTATTAAGGGCAAAACTCAGATTGGTCCCATTGGTATTTAAACAGGTATGGCATGTACATACCTAAGTTCCAAAGAAGGATTCAGAATAACCCTGCTTTAGCAGCCAAGTAATCAGATGTGTGCACTTGAAGGGAGAGAGAGGCTGCAACTAGATTTAGACAGACTACAGAAGTGGGCAGATGAGAATAGGATGGGGTTCAACGTAGACAAATGCAGGGTGCTGCACCTTGGGAGAAGGAATCCACAGCATACATACAGGCTGGGGAGTTCCCTTCTTGAAAGCACAGAGGCGGAAAGGGATCTTGGACTCATTATTGACTCCGAGATGAACATGAGCCGCCAATGCCAGACCGCCGCCAGCAAGGCCAGCCATACCTTGTCATGCATCCAAAGGTGCATCTCAAGCC
>NW_005842158.1:1180442-1207383 GCF_000455745.1 Alligator sinensis | reverse complement strand
TCTCGGGGGTCTGAGGACCCCCGCATTCATCCCTGCCTGTGGCAGGGGGTCAGGCTAGATGTTCTGTCCAGGTGTCTCCTGACCCTAGCTACTATGAAACTATAAAACTATGAATTAAGTGCCTATATTAATTCAGCACCTCCATTTTGGACTGCAAAGATCCCTTGTGGTCAAATTCTGATTGGTGCTGTGGGCATCTAGGGAATTGGTCATGTTTAACCAATGGATTTCCAAAAATCAAGTAAAATGGGCCTGTGCCAACATGCAAAAAACTCATTAGGTACCAGACTTCACCTGGAGTCTCCACTTTGGACTGCAAAATCCGCTGTGCATCTATGACTTTTGTGCTCAAACAGAAGTAGTTCAGGTGGAGCACCCAGGATCCTACCCTAAGCTCTGTGGCAATTAGATTTGTGCTATGACACACCTAAATTCAGCTTAAATCAGACACCAACCTTTAGTGATGCTTAGACTGCAGCTGGCCAGGCACCATGAAGAATCACCTTCCTGAATGCAAATAAACAGCATTGAATTCTGCTCAAAAACAGAGGTGGTGATTACCTTTTGTTCAATAGCCTGGTAGTTCCTGAACTCAACCAATAAGAAGATCTTGGCTTTAGGCCCACAGAGGTCTTAAGGGATTTAAACACAAATCCTGCACTGCTCACAAAACTGTCCTAACCATCAGGATGTAGAACAAGCTAGGTAAGAGCTCTATCCTCTTCTTGAATCTGAGCCATTGGGCATCCATGAATGCCAAAGTCATGGATCTAGGAGGCCAAGCCAAAGGAGCTTTGGTCTGTAATCCAGTGTAGGAAGAGAGGAAAGTCTGGAGTTCCAATGCCTCCTACTGACAGTTTTAATGCATTTTTGCATTATCCAATCATAGGTTATAAACAGATTAACCCTATCATCAGGGGCCAGTCAGCAGGGGTATTCACTCCCAGAACAGTACTGCAGCCAGTTTACAGACTCCTTGTTACCTACACTCCTCCTGGCTCCGTGCATCTGTATTCTTGGCTGTTCAGTGGGCCCCGCTTCAATAGGAAATATGATGAATCTACCTTTAGTCTTTGGATTAATCATTATGGCTTTCTGGGGAAGCAAGTGTGGGTTCAAATCCTGTCAAGCTAAGGCTGTAGAATACTTTCTGGGTGATTAGACTAAATTGTTGAGAAAAAGGTGGGCCCTTCCACTAAGGAATGGAAGTCAACATGATTTCAAACACAGTGGTATTGATGTTTGCTTTTTCTGCCTAGCAGGGTTCATAAGCAGTCCTGGGAACAGGAGAGAATCCAGGATTCCTCTGACTCAGGGGAGTGCCTACATCATTTGGCTACAGAGTTATGTTCCCTTTTGCCTGTTCTCATTTTGGCCTCATGACTCATATATTCCTTTTTCCCCAGTGGCCCAGCTTCAGGAGAGATGAAGGTTGACTCCCAAAGACTATTCTATAGTCTGGTAGTTAGGTACACTTTTGGGAAGTGATCAACTATGGGGGCGAGGGTGTCAAGAATGTAAAGATAAGTGCTCTAAACAAGGTATCATTCAAAAGGTGGTGGGCAGCATCACTGATCACATCATCAGTGCTCTGTAAGGCACCTCCTGCCTCATGAGGAAGCAGGCTGTGAGTAAGTGCATCCTAAATGAATGGAGATGCCCAATGTGCAACCTTGGATTTAGTGTCCAAGCTAGACAGAGTGGCAGGAGGACAGACATATACCTGTACTTAATGTTTCCAATTGTCTAGCTCTAGGTGCCTATGGGTGCTTGTATTCAGCCATTGGAAGTGCCTCCCTCTCTCAATTTCCTGTATGTGGTACTGACATATGAACAGTTTACTACATGGTTAAAGGAGATGGGGTTTTACCGCACATCAGGTGTTTGATGGCACTTGCCTGTGCACATGTAGTAAGTGGATGCTAAGCTGCAAAACATCAGACCTCTTTCATCAAGGGCTAAGATACCACCATTTCTACCATCTCTATTTAACACAGAGTAAGAGTCTATACACACACAAAGTCATGGCCGAGCATCATATGCATGGGAAACTTCTACCACTTTTTATCTCACAGTAGATTACTTTTATGTCCATAAGCTTTCTCCACTGACTCCATCTTATACTCCCAACCCTAATTTATGTTGAGGTCCAAGCACCTGATTTTTAGGTACTTCAGTGACTAAATGTATTTTTTAGGCATTGGAAGTGACCAGGGGATGCAGGTTGTGCAGTCACACTTCCCTTCTGCCACTGCTTTCCCCCTTATCCAGGTCTAGAGCTGCATCTGCCCCACTCTAGCCAAGGGCTGTGGCTGTACAGTTTGCCAGGCTTGGTAGGGGGCTGTGGCAGTGGCACTCAGGTTCCTACTTCTAGAATCTGCTCCCTGCCTGCCATTACCCCACAGGTGTCCTCCACTCCCCAGGAGGAGAAGGAGGAGCCCCCCCTCCGTCCCATCCCACCACTGGAAGGAGGTACCCATGTGTTGCTGGTGTTGTCTCTGGCTGACTCAGGAATAGGGGGATCCCCAGAGCCACTCCTCCACCATGGTGAAGGGAGCAGTTTTGTGAGGAGCTGGGCTCAGCTGGGGACAGTGGTGGTGGTGGTGGTGGTGGTGGTGGGCAGGCTCCCCATTCCAGTGCCTGCTCATGCCTAGCCAGGGGACAGCACAGGAAACAGAAGTGGGGCATGCAGGTACTGCTTGCAGCCCCTGGTTTGAGTGAGAGCAGAGAAGCTCTGAGCCCCTCTTACCCCAGGCCAGCTAGGGACAGTGGTGGCAGTGGCAGCAAGGGGTGGGTCCACCCCTTTTCACGTGTCTGCTCCCTGCCCAGCTCCCCAGTGTCCCCCATTGACCTGGAGGCTCCATCCATGCCTTGCCCCATTCTCCTATGACCTGAGGGGTGTTGTGCTGCACCCACTTTGAGTAAATTCTGGATTTGCCTATGGAAGTGCCTAAGCGACTAGTTACAGTCTGGACCCAAAACTTAATTCATAGAAGAACTGCTGAAGTAAATGAACTCTGATGGCAATTCTTGATGCTTCCAGGTTGGCTTCTCTACTGTTGCTTTTGAATTAAAACACTGTGAATCTCTCCTTTCTTGTGGATAAGTTACAGAATATAACTACTGCTGCCTCATACAGGGTTGCATTACAATTGTATATACTAGCAGACCTTGATCAAAGTATGTTAATGTCTGAAAGACTAGCAATGATTTCTTAGCCTATTTAAAAGCTTTGTCACACTTGGGTATACAAAACCAATTCTTTTCTCAACCAAGTAGAACAAGGAGAAGCTTCTGAAGTGAGATACAGAGTACAAATGTATAACACACCTTCCCAACTTTGGCCTGTCTCTGGAAACAGATTTAAACTAATAAAGGATTCAATCAGGATACTTTCAGGTTCTCTCCCTGTAACAGATAAATAGTCTGGGTTTTAGTACCAAGAGACTGGCACCCATCTCAGTCCTCATATGATTAGAAGTAGATTTTAGATTCCACTGTTGAAACTCTCCCTTCTTGGATTAAAGTTCCCATCGGTATCCCTATAATGAAAACAGCTCCCTAGTTTTATAGCTGAGACACTGTTGGATGTAGAGAAGCTGCTCCTTGCCCAAAGAATAAACCTTGCATCTCCAGATTTTTAGAGAAAACTTCACATTTTGGGGAGGCAGTGAAGATATTTTTGTGTGTGTTTTTTAAAGAAGGAAAGGCATCTGTCTGAAGCACCCCAGAGGTCTGAAATACCAGACCAAGTCCCAGAGAAAAGGATTACTGAACAAAGGGCAGGTGAGGTGGTCACAGATGCACAATAAATTCATTTTTAAATAGTTTCATAATTTATCACACAGACAGCACTTTTGCATGTGTCTGTACCTGGAATTCTGAGCCTGGGGACAGGCTGCTTTATTGATTTATTTACTTTATCCCTCTCTCAGCCCTAGAAGCAAGGGAAGAAATATTTAAAGAGGGAAAGGAGATTACTTTTTGTTTGTTTGTTTCAAAGACCAAATCCATTCTGAATTCTGTTGGGCAAAGCCCAATAATCAAGTTCCAAGTTTTAACTGAGCAGAGCTCAATCCTATAAGTCTGTGTGGCTCTCTCACTGGACAAGCATCCTCTGTCCCAGACCCATCAGTATGGGAACTTAGATACTCCCCAAATCCATGGTTGGCATCCTATGTGCAACGCTGCCTGTGGAAGATCTTTCAAATCCAGTGGGAAGATAGATGCCCAACATTTGCGTCCTCCTGCAAGCAAACACTGAAAGCATCAAGGTGATGATCATCTAACATCAACTTCACTGGGCTGGTCATGTCAGCTGGATGTCTGACCCCAGACTTCTGAAGCAAGTTTTATTTTCCCAGTTCAGCCAAGGCATATGCTCAGGAGGAGGGCGGAAAAAGTGCTTCAAGGACAGCCTGAAGGCCAATTTGACATCAACTTGTGGGGGACTATTGCCCCTAGGACACCCCAAATGGAGGAAGAGTCAGCTTCAAGGATCCCAGTACTTTGAAACCTCATAACAACAGGAGATGGAAAAGTCATTGTGAAACCCCTGGCAAAACTCTTCCACAGCTCATGGAGCTCTGAAGAAGTCCCTGAGGACTGGAAGAGGGCCAATGTTGTGCCCATCCACAAGAAGGGCAGGAGGGAGGACCTGGGTAACTATAGGCCAATCAGCCTAATTTTCGTTCTAGGGAAAATCCTAGAAAAGTTCATCAAGAAGTCTATCTGTGATAAGTTTGTAGAAGGTAAGATTCTGCATGGCAGCCAGCATCACTTCAATGCAGGCAGGTCTTGCTTTACCAACCTCAGCTCCTTCTTGTCACCTGGACCTGAGAGAGCAGGTTGACATTGTATATCCTGACTTCCAAAAGTCCTTTGATCTAGTATCCCACAATATCCTCATGAGAAAATTGGAGAATTGCAGGCTTAACTCTGAGACAGTCAGGTGGATGAGAAACTGGCTGCAGGACAGGACCCAGAGAGTTGTAGTGAATGAATCTGTGTCATCCTAGCAAGAAGTGGACAGCAGTGTCCCAAAGGGGTTAGTGCTTGGTCCAGTACTTTTCAACATCTTTATTAATGATTTGGATGTAGGGGTGAAGAGCTCGCTGGCCAAGGTCATGGATGACACCAAGTAATGGGGAAGCGTGGTCACACTTGAAGATAGGCTACACACACAGGCAGATCTAGACAGGCTGGCAAGTTGGGTGGATCGGAACCCGATGAAGTTCAACGTTGAGTAATGTAAAGTGCTCCATCTCGGGACAAGCAACCCCCAACACATCTATAGGCTTGGCAACATCAAATTGACTAGCACCACAAATGAAAGAGACCTGGGGTTAATAATAGACCACAGTATGAATATGAGGGAGCAATGCAATGCTGTAGCCAGTAGGGCAAATAATACTCTGGCATGCATCAATCAATGCATTTCCAGCAAAACCAAGGAGGTGATTCTTTTGCTCTACTCGGAACTAGTGAGACTGCAGCTGGAGTACTGCATCCAGTTCTGGATACCACACTGTAACAAGGACACGGACAAGCTTGAGAGAGTCCCAAGAAGAGCCACCTATATGATAGAGTCTTACATGGGAAGTCATACGAAGAAAGGATGAGGGATCTGGGACTCTTCAGCTTGAAGAAAAGAAGCTTACCACTACACTAGAGGGGCACACCAAGGACTCCTTGGTGATTTCACCAAGTGAAACAACTTCTTCACCAGGACATCCCAGGGAAAACCAGGAGTTATGGCCATGAACTCTTGGAAATCCAATTCAGGCTCAACATTAGAAAAAACTTTTTCACAGTCAGGGGGTCCAAATTGGAATAAATTCCCTCCAGAGGTGGTGAAATCACCTATCCTGGAAATCTTCAAGAGAAGACTAGACAGTCACCATACTGGGGTCACCTGGTCCCCAGTAATCTTTCCTGCTTGGTGCAGGGGGCTGGACCCAATGATCTTCAAGGTCCCTTCCAGCCTTACAATCTATGAATCTATGAAGTGGGAGCAGCAGAAACAGTGTGTTGTGGACCAAATTAAAAATCCAGAGCCACCCACCATGCACAAAAACACCTGCCCAAGTTACAACAGAATCCGTCAATCCCAAATTGGCCTCATCAGCCATCATTGGACCCTCATATAAGACTATCATGGAAGACAATCATCCTTAATGGAGAGATTGCCAAAAGAGATAAGTTGTCTGGGTATTGTCAGCCACCATGGGGCTATATTGTATTCCACCTATTAGGCACCTAAGTGGGCTTAGGCACATCAGTGTGACTCTAATGTGATTCTATTTCACCCTGTTCAAGCCCTGAAAAAAATCCCTAATGCATCTGCTTTTGTGTAACACACAGTCATCCTACCCTTGAGTCACAAAGCAGTAACATGGAGAATGAAGGCACACACCTTTTGCATGGTCTGCTTTTCTGTGACTTGAGCAGGGTGGAAATGGAATCACACAGAGACCTTATCCTTATCCTAGACCCACAGTGGCCAAACCATAGCTCACAAGCCTCATGTGGTTCTCCGGCACGGTACTTGCAGCTCTCCAGAAATTGGCCAAAGCCCTGCCTGCTTCTCCCAAAAGCAGCCGAGGGGGACAACACAGCCCAGCACTTCCCACTTCTCCAGCTTTCTCCACAGGGAGTGCATCCTGATCCTGCCCTCCTCCATCCTTCTCCTCCTCCGCATCTGCCAGCTCAGGTGCTGGGCTGTCAGGGCAGGGGCTGTAGCCATGTTGCTTACCCCAGGGCGTGCTCCCTATAGGGAAAGCCAGCACAACTCAGTGGTGCAGGGGATGAGGTGTGGTCACCTCCACTCTGGGTCACTCAGCGCCCCCTACCCTCTGGATCTTGAATCAGCTCTTGAACTTTGTTGCAGGATCAGATGTGACTCCCAGAGTGAATATCTCTGGCCATCCCTGTCCTAGATCTATGTCCCTATCTGCCAACCCTGTATAAGTAATAATGTCCAATTTTAAACTGTATTTTTCCATGACATTCACCTGTTTGGTCCCAAATGTATTCTGAATACTATGTCCTGTGTTATCCTCTGCCGAATGTGAGGTATTATGACCTCATGCTCTGACACAAGAGAAAAATGTGCGTATTTTCCTGCTCGAGCTACAGTTTCCATCTCTTTGTTCCCTTAGGCTGAGCACTATAGAAAGGTCTTGTAAGGTGCAAATGTATGAAAGGTCTTTAAAAGCCTCCGTGTTTTATAAAGACTAAACCTTGCACCTGATGCACTGAAAACCAGGGACATTATCCCAAACCCTGAGAGTTCTGAAACGAGCTGAGATAGGACTGTCCTGGAAATCTGTATTGGCCCCTGATTCAGAAAAGCATCAGGGCAGACATTATTCTAGAGTAGGGTATGGAAAACCAGCCCAGGTTAGTTTACCAAGAGCCTTAATGGATACTTCCTTGACCAGCCGGTCCTCATTTCTCATCTGAGCTTACAATGGCTTTACTGACATATAGCTCGAATCTCCTGCACGGTCATTCCTTGTGGTTCTACATATATCAAGAGGGACCCTTCCCAATTAACTGCAATAGTCATTGAAAATATTTTTTTTTGGAGTGTGAAATGGGTTTGCAACTTAAAAAAAAAAAAAAAGAATAAAAAAGAAAAGGGGAAAAAATATATACCCTGCTGCCAAATTGTGATTTAAACTGAGATTGGCATCAGCAGACATTTCCACATCAGCCTGTAGCGCATCTGGTCCAGACCAAACAAATAGAAGATTTATTCTGTCAGTGAGATCATTTAGCATTCCTTTTTATGCTTCAGAAAGAGCCTGTACCTGTCACTCACCAAAGCACTAGGCTTTTGGTGGCTGGGCTCTGTTGCTCTTTCTGACTAGCCTTGATCTGAGACTTCTAAGAAGGCTTGTGTTCACCCGCTCCACCTGGGAGACCGGTACCCATGCCAAGTTCATTTCCATAGTCTTATAAAAATCTCCTGGAGGATTTCAAACATCTGCTCATAAGTAAAGAAACATTGTCTTGAGATATAACAATAATTTAAAGGGCAACTGAACCTTCCTTGCAAATAAAACTGAGCTAATAAATTATTTTGTTTCAACAGTTTTCTACAATTCAAACAGAAAATGAATAGAGCTAAACAGTCTTATGAAAAATCTCAGATATGAAGGATTTTCTTCTAACACCCTCAGAGTTCTTTTTAGTTATTATTTTTGTCAAGAGTATCATTTTTCCCCCCCTCGAATGCTAATTACTGAATGGGAATGTTTGTTGAAATAGGTTAATGACACTACGGTGCTCATAACACCGAATGCTTTACACTTCCCTAGCACCTTTCAACTAAAGATTGAAAATATTAGCTAATGAAGTCTCACAGCTCCCCCCTCCCCCCTTGTGAGGTACGTCAAGGATAAGGACTATGAATTTGCGCTGCCTAGAATAGAAAACGGGGCCCATTGTGACGTGGAACGTGGCAGATGTTAAACAGTACTTGACAATACAACACAGCGGTTTGGACAGGAAGCGAAGGCAGCTGAAAGTGCAGGGGGGATTAAGCAATGCAGAATATAATTACCTGCACTGGAATTTGAGCTGGATACCAAGGTTAACTCTTCTATTCATATTAATGGTGTTGGGCAATTTTTTACAGGCAGAATTCTATACCTTGAGGGAATGATAGAAGGCTTAAAACAATTTTCAAAATGTGCATCCAGTACAAAAAAATAGAAGAGTTTCTCTATTATTTATTTTCCCATACTTTTAATGAAATTAATTAATAACCTGCCTTGGTGCAAAGAGTGATTTGAAAGCTAAGCACTGATCTGGGAGTCCGAATATTTGGGTTCTGTCATCTCTCGGATACAGATTGGCTGTGTAACCTTGAGCACTTTGGCTTATCTTGGCTAATCAGTTCATTTTGGTTTTCCATGGTTCCTAGCTGTAATATGGGTAGTAATGACAATATACCTCTGGTGGATGGATATATTTTAAAGTTCAATCGTTGGGCCTAATTCTCTGCTACCATTATATAAAGGGGCTTTTGTGAGATAACAACCTATTCACATATAGGAAGTTCTCAGATATTACACTGAAACCCCTGTAGAAAAACCTTGATGTAAATTCAGTACATAGGCTGGACTTTTTTTTTAACCTTATTCATCTTAAAGGTTGCTGGTCAGATTTTTGTCGGGTTCCTTTTGTATTTGCTTTCCATACTATTTACCTGATTGGATATGATTGGTCTATGTCAAACCAGATTTTGAATTCACGCATACCGGAAGTACTTATATGTTCACATAAAACAGAAACAATATAAATTACAGATGAATCAGTTTTACAGAATCAAGGATGTATTAAGATTTGTCTAGCAGTGCATTCAAATACATATGGGCAAGATGACTAGGTCCTAAAACAGGCACTGGTTAAATATAAATATATCAAACTATAATGAGAAACAAGTGATTAATCACAGTTAAGTGACACGCTCACATTGCATATACTAGTGATTGGTTCAGAGACTTACATAGTTGGTAAATATAGTAAAATATATTCAAAGCAATCGTGATCTGCTTGTGGGCATTCTGTGAATAGCGAAGAAAAGTAAGGCTTTGAATCTTCAAAGACTTATGCACATGCTTAACTATAAGCATTTGAATAGCCTCCTTGACTTTGCTTTATTGACTTCAGATTCATTACATTAATTATTCATTAGGAATTCTTTTTAAAAGCATTAGAGCACTCTATAATGGTAGAATTATTCACTGGCCTCTATTAAAAAGCAAGTGTGTTTACTTTTGGATGTGTGTCTGAGTTTTGTGAACATGAAAGGGAAGTAAAGTACCCCGGGCTTGAATGAGATGTCACACAAGCCATGGGAGGGTCACACTGCTGACTTCTTTCCACAGGTGTTATTTATTTCATTATAACATACCAAGAAGAGGGAAGACAGGGCCTTTTTAGCTAAGGTAATATGATTTGCATTTTCTTTTACCCTGCACTAGATTTGGGTGGATTTACATTTGTGGTGAATTTTTAAATTTGAGGGGAAAATACAATTTTGATTGTTCTCACATTCTTTGCAGATTCAAAATAAATTCATTGATTAATTCCAGCCAGAAGAAAAGTGGGTAGGGATTTAGGTTAATGAAACAGCTGGGCTGGGGTGGTGTTTTTTACCCAATGGGTCCATTTTTGGAACCTTCACCCAGGATGTGGAAGACAGATTCCTTCATGACCTGAGAAAATGTATATCTCTGGTAGGGCTGTGAGAGACAGCTCTGTTCCAATTCAGATTCAAATATGGCCATTTTGGAGGGAGAGTGATTCGATTTGGTGATTCGGATGACTGCCCCCATTCGATTCGCCAAAACTGTTTCGGAACTTTGACACTGTTGCAGAGATTTAGCCATAGCCTATAATGGGGAATCACTAAAATACCTATAACTTTATCATTGTTTGGATGATTTGGATGATAAATGCAGGGATAGCAGCCCCTTCCGAAGGCATGAAGCCTGCCAAGTTTCAAGGAGATAGGTGCAGAGTTTTTTGTGAAACTGTGCCTCGACCTGTTCAAAACAAAAATCGTATCACTTGCCGGCAGTGACAGCATGGTGTCATCCCACACGCAGATCCAGGGGCCCATGCCCCCCCAGGAGGGCTGTGGGGCTGTGCCAGACTCCTCCCAGGGGGCACGGGCCCCTCGATCTGAGTGCGGGATGACAACAGGCTGCTGTAGCTGGCTGGGAAGGGCCCGTGCCAAAACAGGCTGAAACACCTCTGAAGTGAAACAGCTGCCGAAGTTTTGCAGAGCCCTAATCTCTGGTACCCATGTTGTAATCTCTGGTAAACAGATCATAACCACCACCTATGAGTATTATGGGGCAGGATGTTGCCTGCCTCTCATGCTAGAGCTGTTCCATTTGGTTTAAAACCCTCATATCCATTGAGATAAGAAGCAAAGAAAAGAGAGTGATTCTCCAATCCAGTGGTTAATATGTGTAGAAGGAAAGGTATCTGGCTTCCAGTCCCTCTCCAGTTAATCTTTGATTACTTATACAATGTGAAATGGTGAGTGTGTCTACACATGAAATTAATGCAACACAATAAACTTGGGTGCATGTCGTGCTACAGTTTATTGCTCCTGGACACCATGTTTACCCATGTGCCCAGGACCACAGCATATTGAGTGAGGGCATTGCAGCCCCAGCTGGCAGGGAGTCTCAGGAGGTCTGCCTGCCAGCCCGGGGCTGCTCTGACCCAGCCAAACGTACTGCAGTGGTGCACCAGTGCAATGGTGCACCAAAAATGGTGCACCAGTGCAGAATTAGCCATCAGGCAGCTCCCAGGCTAAAGCACCTAAATCCCCCAGCCAGCCCCATCAGCATCTTCACGTGCATTACTGTGCACTAAAGAAAGCTGCCATAGGATAGTACTTTTATTTACAAGTACTATCCTATGGTGGAGTGAATTAGTTTACTGCAACCTAATAGGGCTGCACATGTAGACGCTGAGACTTTACTGTGGAGCTAATTAGGGAGCTCCACAGTAAGCATCTCATTGTAGACACCCCCAGTGTCACCAAGAGAGATTGAGATCCCCCACCCCAAAATGCCCTCTTGTCTTGCCATTAAGGTATGCTTTTTTAAGAAGCCAAATCCCCTGTGCTAGAGAAAGAATGTAACCAAGGTCTCCCACAACCTGTGTGAGTGAACTAACCATTCTGAGATATTGGATAAAAGGATGCCACACACTTCTGATTTGTTATTTCTACATATATCCTTCTCTTGGCAGCCCAAGAAGTCATCTTTAATGCCTATCCTGTGGCCTGATGGTTAATACACTATGTTCAGAATCTGGAGATACAGGTTCAGGTCCCTTTCTGAGTCAGGGGGACCCTAGAAACTGAATCAGCTGTGGGGATACAGGTTAAGGACCCTCTCTTTGACCCTAGATGCTGAGTCTTATGCTTGTTGGAAAGTACCCTAACCTGCAGGATATTGAGCTAACACTTGTGAAGTCTTCCATATTTGTGAATCATAATTTTTGCCCTGCTAAATTTTGAGACTTATGGGTTATTTTTACAGAAGAGTTTTCAATTTAAAAAGAGATGGCTATCAAAAATTAAGTATTTTATGGTAATGCAATAATTGTTATAACATTTTCAAAGGAGGAATTTTTGAATGAGTTGTTTTGATTTTCTCATTTTGTTTCAGGAATGTGAATTAATTTTACTTCATTAATGCAGAGACATTTTATATTAATAATGCAAAACATTTTGTTTTGACTTCCTCCCCAAGAATCATTCCCCGCCCTGCAAAATTGGATTAATGTATTAAGCAAGGAAGCTGATTTTATGCCTAAGGTAGAAGCATCCTGCTTTGCTTCCCACTCGACACCATAGCAGCATTATTATTCAGGTAGCTGTGAAGGAGTCAGTTGATGTAATGGTCCATTGTTCTTCACTCCACTGGTGTTAATATTCATTTCACCTTTTTAATGGTCTTAATGTTCCACTAATCAAGCTAATCTTAGGTCAATTTTGCTGCTCCTGCTATCCTAAAAAGAAAGAAGAGGGTGAATCAGTTGAAGATTAGGCTCTGTCATGCTCTATAAAGAGTTTCCATAACTGGGGGGGGTGGGGGGCAACGCTTCATTCTACCTTTTGAAAAAAAGGTGTGTATTATATTCCTGGGCTTGTTGCATGTGATAAAGTGATAACTTAAAAACAAGTATTTTTACCTTATCAGAATGAAATAGCTCTGTGTTATTGCAGCAAACTGATTCCACTTCCACATTATCAAAATGAAACATTGTTAGGTTCCTGCATCATTTTTTTTCTTGAAACATCCCATTAAAAAAATCTTATTTTTTAGAAATATTTGGATTTCCTATTTCATGAAAATGATGGTTCTCAGCTAGTGTTGATATTGAGCTTTCTTGTGTGACTGAGGCATTATTTATTGGAGTGCCAAGTCAGTAGATCCAAAAAATAAACTGCAGTCTCTTACCAGCATCTGGTGTTTTATGAGTGTTTGTGATATTTCTTAATTAAATCCTTTTTTAGAAACTGTTTGGACAAAAAATCCTTTTAACCTAAACAAATATTTGCTTCTAGTTCTAGTTGGATATTTAAATGCTACATTTAAAACTTTTACAGATTTCTGACTCCCCCACCAATTTTTCTCTGCCCTTCTCCCCCTTCTTCCCCCCACACCCATCCCACTATTCCTGGAAAACAGTTAAAACCAGATAAAATTTAAAAGAAAAAATAATTTTAAAGGATCTGAAAAGCTGCTTCCATTTACTCAGCTTATCTAAAGGTGTGGTATGTTTTCATCATTTGGAGACTGAGGGCCAGAGTCCAGCTATTAGGCACCTAGGCAGACTTAGGTGCCTAAGTACGATCCCATTACACCTGAAAATCTATTGATACAACGGCACGTATATCATCTGGCTCCATTGGCCAGGTATGTGGTTCAGCATCAGACCTCAGCCTTGATCTGGTATGTTTTTTCATCTGAAGCTCTGAGCTGGTACATAATATTGGTTTACTGCCCCAATTTCATACGCAGGGTCACTTTTCAGGCCCAGTCCTATGCATGGAGCCACATCATCTGAGTTGGATGAGCAGCAACAGCTGTGGTAACTGCTGTAGCTCTGGGAACTGTGGCAATTAACACTGCCAGTGCTTCCCTGCTGCCAAATTTCTAGACCTATGGCAAGCCCCACTGGCCAGATGACACATCTCCATGTGGGTTGTACTTGGTCTGTCCTGCACAGTAATGCAACGGAGGGGAGACAATGGGGCAGTCACCCCAGGCATCACCTTTTGGAGGAGGGGGGCAAAAATCAGCCACTGACTGGCTGACTGCGCCACTGTAATTGGCAGAGCAGGGGCTGGCACTGCCCTATACATAGATAGCTGCTCTGAGTATTTACTTGTCCTTCCATGCTTTTTCCACCACCTGCATCAATATGTCCACTTTTGTAGCACACCATCACCTAACCCTAAAGGCTGAGTCACAAGAAATCAATGAAGAGGAGGACCCACCCACATTTTGCATTATCTTTTTTCCCTGGGACTCAAGCAGGGTGGAATAGCATTATATTAGGTGGGTAAGTCCACTTACATTTCTAATAGGTGGACAAGGACCTGGCCCTGAATGTCTGCATAAAAGGATGTGTAGCAGTCCCTCCACAAGCTAAGAAGCCAATGTGCAATGGAACGTGCGGTGGAATTCTTTAGCCTGTCTTAAATAAGTAGTCGGACTTGATTATCTCAGTCACCCCTGTTGCCCTTAAAATCTATATGAGGATATCTCTTAAAAAAAAAAAATACTGAAAAAAAGGCATTTTCCACCCCTAGTTATAGGGCAAAATGCATTGGCTCTTTGTGTCACCCATTCAGGGACAGGTCTGAATGATGTGCAGTATTGTGATCCTGAATGCAAGAACTACCCCTAGCTAGTGCATCTGGCAGTGCTTGTCTACGCAGAAAACCAATCTAATATAAAACATGTTCTTCTATTGCTCTGCACAGCGAGACACTGGATCTCCTAAAACAAAGCGCCTACTGAGCTTGGCACTCCGGGTCACTGCCATGAGTGTGGACAAATGTTCCTCTAATTGCATGTCACCTGCTGTGGAGTACCACCAGGTACAGGGGAAGGGAAGGGAGGGATGCACATAACATGAATGAAAGAAAACAAAGGGATAAGCTAGAAGAAAGGGGGGAAAAGAACTAAAGGAAGGGAAATGGACCTTTAAAAATCATGAGATGGGTCCTTAGCTAGTGTAAACTGACATAGCTCCATTGAAGGCCAATGGCACTGTGCAAAGCTCAGCAGAGAGGAAACAAAACCTTCTCTCACTTCCAACTCAGCCTCAAGAGGCAGCACTGTCACTAATGTAATTGCCCATCTGCAGTGGCAGGTGGAGACTCAGTGCACTCCTAAGACAAAATTTTGTCTGAAAAGGGTATTTGGAGGTTCTGAGTCAGATAGGTTAGGTACTTGTCACCATAGCATGTGGACTCCTTGCAATCAACGGGCATTATTCTCACAGCACGCGGTAAAACAAGGAAAGAATTGAAGACTCCTTGTCTGAAACATGACCCATCAGGAGATTAAAAGAGAAAGCCGTCTTGCCTGCAAGCAGCTGGAAGAGGCAAAGAGAAAACCTTTGAGGACTGGAGCCATTTTCGGCCAGGTGACTGCTTTTGGTTTCTCTTGTTGAGAGCATCCTCTTGAACCAGGAAGCAAAGGCCTGAAGCAACTATGGGCACAGCATTGAGTTCTTCTTATCTGGGTGAAGTAGCTTGCTGGTTTGCAGAACAGTTGTCTCGACTTAAGGTTACAGAGGGTAACACACTGATTGGGCCAGGGTCATACAGGAAGTTATGCCTAAGTCATCTCTAGTGTGCCATGCAGGTAGCCTATCCACTAACTCATCCTTCTTCATTGGCTTCTAAATAGGCCTGCCCTCAACTTCCCTTCTGTACATCTGTGGAGAAGGGCTCTATGAGGTAGATCTCTACAGGTTCTAGGAGATTCATTGTCCTTTGCATGTCCTCCTCATCTCTTGCCTTCTCTTGTCAAGCAGATGAGCTACTCAACCAGCAGCTTTCAACTTTTTCTATATCAGGCTCCCTCTTCCATACAGGAATATCACAGAAGCCTCTTTTTTTGTTTTGCAATATTAGTGGACTTCAGGGTCGCAACGCTTTGTCATGACCCCTAGGTTCACAACCATACATTGAGGTGACCAGGTTTTCTATGGCTTCAAGGAAAGGTTCTCTGAAAAGCAATCCAGTTCTAATGAGATACCTAATTAAGGGTTAAGAGGTCCAAATTTTGTGCATCCGTGTTAAAAGGTTAAAAAAACAATTAAGACAGTGATGCTCAAGCTACAGTCCAGAGATTAAATGTGGCCTACAAATCCCATGTGAACAGCTTGTCACCAGCATGAGCTCACTGGGATATCAGCATGGCTCCTGTCACAGTTCTGCATGTACAATGAGCTGTCTGAGCTTGCTGGCATGTCAGCACAGACTCTGGCCAAAGCCAATGTACTTGCATGGCTCTGGAGCCTGGCGATGAGCATCGCTGCTGCTCATCCTTTCTTTTCCCCTGCCCCTGAACCAGTGGGGGCAGGGGGAGGGGGTATGCGAGGGGGTATGAATAGTGTCACCCCTTTGGCTCTGGAGCTATGCAAAAGCAGTGTGGCTGAACACCTGTTGCCCCTCTCCTGGCTGTCAGCCCATTTCTGATTTTAAGCTTTGTCCCACTTGTTTAAAAAAAAAAAAAGTTGAGCTCCATTGAATTAAGAGATTGAGATCAGAGATTAAGAGATACAACACTCCCATTATTTTTCCATGTTGTTTAATCATCTGAGTCCCATGTTTCATAATTGAGGCTTGCAGCTCATAATTTCTCTCATTTACTGGTAATTACTATGCTTTTCAGCTCTGTAAAGTAGTTTGGAATAGCTCCTGCATGAATGTTTCTGGATTCAAACACTTCCTTACAGTCACAGTTTATGCTGTGTATTATTACTTACCTTAAATATTGCATGTTATTACTAGAGATAGATGGTGACTATCTGCTATCTTTACTCATGTATATGCATTCATTTTGCTATTCATTGTGACAAAAGCAGCAGCATATGGCTTTGTATCAATAATAGTTGTGGTCTATTGCCTTTGCCAGATAATCATTTCTTGTTCTTCTCCCCTGGTGTCATCAGCAATGTTCTTTTTTTATTATTATTATTAGATAAAGATGCTAAAACCCATTTTTCAGACACTAGCTATTATTTGCCAAGGTTTAATACTGAAACTCAGTGGGCAGTCGGATATTCAAACATGCCCAAGCCCCATGTGAGTGGGAGAAGAGGACAAAGGCGTGAAGAGCTGTTGTAGGAAAGTCACTGCAGGTTAGCAAATAATTGACTTACCTAGGGATCTTTGCTTAAAGTGGTCTTGCTCTCCAGTTCTTGAATTGAATCATTAGCCTCTCATGTTTCACTTAATCGTGTATAGCAAATAATAGTTCCCCATGACATGCCATGTTACAGGAAGCGCGTCCCACTGTTCGGGCACATAATAAACATGGCTATAACTAAGTTCTAATTTGGCTCCTGCTGACTCCTACAATACAAATCACTAACAGATTCCTGCAGTTCATTGTGTATGAATAAACCACTGCAACGCAGCACCAGCATAGTACTCTGTCCACATGAATGAAATAGTGAGCTCAAGTGTGGTCTCCATAGGGTGGGGAACAATTTTAGTATTTCTCCAAAAAAAGGATATTTTTCTATACAAGCAAGCTAATCAAATGATCAGCCTTCTCCCACATTTTTTTTTTTTTGGTATTTATTACTACAAACAGAATTGCTAGCTCTGAATAAAAGTAAATAAATTAACCCCACCCCAAAAATCGTAGAAACATAGGCCTGGAAGGTATATGAGAAGTCATCAAGCCATTTCCCTTTCCATTGCAGGCTACAGTTACATCCTGCTAGTTCCCCACGGAGACTGATACTCTGATTTTTTGGCTTTCTTTGTGTTTTGTTTGTTAAATTGAAATGTTCAACCCCCCGCTGCATTCTTGTTTTAGTTTGGACAGTCTACTTAGTGCACACAAAATGTACCCACTTAATTAACCAGGATAGTGAAGTCCTCACTATCTACAGAAAGCATTTCAGAAGTAGTATCTTCTCTGTTTTCTTATCCATTTGCTTCAGATCATGACTGTTTGAATAGCCATCATTTGGGTCATTACATGGATTTACTCAGGGACCATTAGAGATACAATCATGTTCTACAGCAGGACTTTGCCCATAGAGCTGTACCAGGATTACATAAGTGGCTACTACATTTATACGAACAAAATTCTTCCCATGTTAAATCTGAAACTGGCCCCATTCATATGACAGCCGCCTCTTTGGCTGATGCACTAGAATTGGAGATCTCTAGACCTCATTGTCCCTATAGATTGTCTCAGGGAGGTACCTATAAAATACATGCATTTCTGGTTATAATTGCTTCTACTTCTACTTCCTTTGAAACCCTTATTCCTAACCTCCAGGAGATCATTCTGGGCCTGGATAAAGTGGCTGAAGTGCCAGAATATGCATTTTTCCACTAGAACCTAATGGCTCCAAAAAATGTATAGACATACAGCCAAAGCACAGTGAAATTGTAACAACCAAGGTGTCAACATACATATGTACAGGGATATCTTGATATAAGTTTAGACATAAAGTGATATTTTTTTCCTAAGGTTGGAACCTGCCAGAGACTTCACTGTCTGTCATATGTAGCTGTGATGTTGAATACATTTACAAGAGCAAGAAAGCAATTCAGCAAAGATAGCAAGACACACTAAGCCAACTGTCAGCCAGGAAAGATGCCATAGCCACAGGTCATAAAAGGACTTAGTGTAATGAGAATAATCATCAGAGAACAACAACATTAAATGTCAGATTAAAGAAGCTTCACATAAATGCACAGTGAGGAAATATTGGAAAACATATTTGCATGTACCAGAGAAATGTAGCATGTTTCCATTATGAGAGCGAAGGATGATCCTTATAATAAGGGGCAAATGGTGCAAGGAAACACAATCCAGGTAGGGGAAAACTTTGGAAAATCCAAAATGACCTCACTAGTACTGATATAGCCCTAGAGTGGAGGCAATGTGAACTTCTGCAAACATGTGGAGACTTAAACCTCTTGCAATCTGTTCCTGCTTCTGTCAATCTCTGGAAAAGTAAATTTGGAGAAGTCCTTTTTTCTGTGCCTCCATCATACCTCTTAAAAAGTAAGCAGAGAGATTGTTACATCCTTACCAAGTGAGGCAGCAATGCCTAATGTACCGGTCACTAAATTGTGTGCATGAATAGATGGTAATGCAGCTGGCAACCTTGGGGGAACGACTCTTCTTTTACCATTTGCTGTTCTTGCCTGTTCAAAGGAGTGGAGTGGGAACTAAATAGTTTACATACCAGGAAATTCTGTGATTTCTATCCACACCCCCCCACCCCCAACCATTTGATTCCAGTTTAAAATATATATTTTTTTAATTTAATATTAGTTTACATAATAGGAAAAAAATCAACAAATGTAGAGGTCCACTTGAAACAGAAAATGGAAGTGTTTCATTTTGAAATGACTGACAAAATGCTTTAACAGTCACCCACCCTGGCAATCTCCAAAAAGCGTCTTGACGCCCATCTTGCTCGGGTCATCTGGCCCCCTTGTTCTTTCCTGCCTGAGTGCTTGGGGGGCTGGACGTAATGATATGTAACGTCCCTTCCAGCCCCAAACACCTATAAAATTATGAAACCTTATTGGAGTGCTTCACTGAGGAAATGAAGCATTTCCTTCTAGAGGTTTGCAAGTAAAAAAAATGCTCCATCAGAAAATATCTAACACATTTTACACCGTAAATAGCCATCTCTTTGGGGCACAGACACAGTGGTTATACAATGTATTTGTATAGTTGTGCACTCACAGTGTGTTTGTATCGTTCTTCATGCGGTAGGGGTCTAATCTTGTTCAGGAGCTCTGGGCACTAGTAATATTGCCTTTTAGTCAGGTTCTGTCTGTCATGGCATAAATGACTAGGTAGATTACAGATAGATACAACTTTGCTGGAAGCAAGCAGCATGATAAGTGTCAGACAGAATACTGGAAGGGTTTTGTTTCTGGGAATTCATCTAATAGTGCACAGCCACATTGCTCACAGGGTACATTTCTGCAATACCAACATCTTAAAAGGCTACTATAGTCAGTGCTGACTAGTACTATTTTTGCTTAGTAGGTTTAAATTTATAAAGCATTAGTAGGTGAATTAAACGTCTCAAAAGTCTCAAAAGTCTATCATATTATGTTTGCTTAGTTTCTGCAAATGATCTACTGCTGTTGTCATGAGCGATTTAATTACACATTTAAAAACCTTTCCAGGAATAATTTGCTATAAACCTGATTTAACTCTTTGGTTGCTAAATACTTTTAAAGAAAGGGCCTTATCCCTTTTTCTTGGAATAGGAAAATACTTTACAAGGCCTACATTTTAGGCAGATGTTTGCAGCGCCTACAGTTAAGGTGTCCAGTTCCTTTTCATTATCAGATCCTCATTTTAATTTTGTTGTATAATTTCACAAAACTTTAACCAGGCTAAAATCTGCCCAGCTGGGCATCTGACTGTGACTAATAAGTTTTGGAAATTTTCACACAAACATTTCCCTAGTCAGACAACAAGACTAGAAGCAAATAGCAGTGTTTTGTCTATTTTTATGACTGTTTTATTGAGCTGTTTTAGTGCCTGCCTGCTCCGGAGCAAAGGACTGAAAATTTTTCAGAGGGCCTGGCTTTTGCATTAGGACTGTACCAGTCAAATTTGGACACCTTGTGAGATGACACATCTCACATTGCACCAGAAGTGTAACAGCCCGGGGCTGCATTCAGAGTGGCAGCGGTGGCAAGGGCCAGGCTGGCTGCCACAGCTGCAGCACCTAGGCTCTCAGTGGTGCTGGCTGGTGTCCTTGTGTCCCTCTGGGTAAACGGCAATTAAAGGGTATATGTCTACAAGAGCACACTCCCTTCCAGAACCTGGAATGGACCTCAACATCCCGGAGTTTCAACTTTCCTTGCACTCAGAAAATACCTGTGAAACTCAACATGGGCATGGGCTGCAGAGATGTAACAGTGCAGCTGGGTGCCTGTGACAGCTGCAACACATGGAGGCACCAGTGACTGCTGGTTGCCAACGGCATAATTGCACAGCCTAGGCAGCTGTGTTTTTTTCCTGCCTGTTGCTCTACAAGTTGGCCCCTGGGAGCGGATCACAGCTCTGCCCCAGGCCCTGACCCCACATTGTTACAGCCTCATGATCCTGGCCCCAGCCACCCATCCCTTCCCTGGGCTCTGCTCCCCACTCACCTAAGGCCCTATCCCATCCACCTGGCAGAGCGTGAACCTGCCCATGGGGTCCTGGATTGGTCTCCATGCAGACCCTGCTCCATCCGGCACCCCTAATGGTGTGTGTGGGTGGACGGGTCAAGGTTCCTGGGCAGCAGGACCAGGTCCAGTGGTGGCAGCGACGCTGGCAGTGGTAGCTAGAAGGAGCCACTGACAAGGCTGCTAGGAAACGGAGTCCAGCCACCACATTGCCCCAGCCCTGCTGTGCACCAGGAGATGGAGGCACCAGCTGCCTGTGCTGCCCCCTGTGCCTAAGCCAGGTGGGGATGAGAGACCTGCCATGGGCCAGATAAAATCCTTTGGCAGACAGGCCATATTTTGCTCGCCCTTGCTTTAGATGCTGACCTAATAGGCAGTCAGGACTGGAAGATATGTGAGGCTAGGAAGAGGGGTAAAATTTTGAGGGAAGGTGGCTCAGTGAGATAGGTCATGTCCTAGCAGGGAGGCACCTGGGTTCTGACCCCTGTTCCTAATGCTTCTTCTGCGTGTTGTATTTAATATTCAAGGTATGAACTGGATAAGTAGGTCTGTGATAGTTTCTTCCCCACTGGAGATAAGGGCCAGAAGTTAGGGTCCCCCACCTCCAGGCAGCATGTCTCTCACAAACCCACACTTGCTATAGCTTGCTGACCTCTTGGATCCAGACATCTTTCTCTCCTAACTTCCCAATGGGGCAGCCCCAGAGGAGGCCTGAGAAGTGCTCTGTGCAGTACCCAGACCAGGGTCTGCAGACCAAGGCACTTTATTGGCAAGTGGGAGATGCCCATTCAGAACCTCTCTGCTTGGTGATGCCTAGAAACAGGGTCCTCCACTCCTTAAGCAAGTGCCCTAACCACCAAGCTATTTAACTAAAAGGAAGACCTCACGGCTACTAGTTGCTAGCCATGGCTTCTTAGTGACTAAGTTTCTGGATTTACGTGTCTGCACGGACAATTCCTATTTTGCCTAGGAGCCTACATGGCCAGAGTGCAGTCTTTGGAGCACATTCAGAAGGGAAGCATAGTGACACAGGTACAGGAGGACTCAAACTAAGCAAAAATGCTAAAACTGTAGCTACACATGTGCCTCTTAAAGGTAAAGGTCAAAGTAAAAAATAGGATTTAGCCCATGATGCGTATCACTTGTGGAGGGTTTTAACTGGATTCTTTCGGTCTCTGTAGTTTCAGTTATGACATCACAAGGGCAGTCAGCTAGTGCCTAGATGAATCAACTTCTTCTCTTTTTACAGGACATTTATCAAATACTATAAATGAAGACCAAAAAAACTCTCTCTAAGTACAGTTCAGCACATGACACGCACTCAGATACTGTGTTTATAGCTAAAAGATAGCTATATTATAGCTAAGATATATTAGCTAGATAAAATAGCTATCTATTATCTAGCTAAAAAGCTTCATAGAGAGACTCAGGAAGCTGCTTTGTTCAAGGCCTCTAAAGAAAAGTGTTTGATTTCCTCCCACCCTGTGTTTGAAGACCTCTTTGCTGAGCTGTGAAAACGTGAACATCTCCAGTTGGCAATAACTTACTTTGAATATCCATGCGTGTCTTGTTGTACTAGTATGGCAGATAAACACCTGGAGGGGATTCCCAGGGCCTAATGGGGAGATACAGGTATTTGTCTGTCCTATTATGTGTCAGCTGATGTAGGTCAATGATGCTGTGATGAGTGTTGACATTTGACGGAGCTGTACCTGGAAGTAGTACTTCTGTTAAGAGGATGACAGCATTGGATAATGCTAATATTGCTAATCAATCTGTGCTGAAGGAGAGCTTGGTAGCAAGAGGGAGATTGTCAAACTCATTCGAGCTGTGCTTGTGTCTGGTTTTCCTACTATACAATGCTGCAGCCTTGTGCAGGAGTTGACCCCAAGCAACTATAGATTGTAAACAGCGGTGCTGCTTGGTCCTGAGGCCTTTGCCATAAAATGCTCTTGCAGTTTTAAAATGGTTCAGTTCTTCAGTAGATAAAATAGAGTGAATACACTGTATCATGCAGTCTTGTGTGATTAATTTTAGTGCCCTGTTAAACCTTCCCAACCAGCTGGGAGAGATTCCTTTGTTTGGGGGTTAAGAGCCCATGTGGCCTAATCCTTAACAGAACCTTACTCCTTCAGTCCTGTATCTAATACAAGGGGATTTCTCATGAACACCAGTGTAAATCTGGAATAACTGCAGTATGGTCAAGATCCACACAAGAAAGGAAAGCCAAGGTAAGCACGATCAGAGACCAGCCTGCTGGCCTCCGCAAAGTCGCTCTGGATTCACACAAGTGCAATTCAAAGAAGAGGCTGTTGAAGCGCAGCTACTTTTTCTCCTCCCTTAGATCCAATTTTCGTCAAAGCTGGTGACTTCCTACTCAGCTGGTTCCCTGGAGCCACTCAGTCTCTCCCGTTCTTCCCCCAAGTGGTGTGAGATTTCTCTCCCTTGTACACAGTCACCACATGTGTAAGGCTGTTTCATCCATTTGGCTTTCAAAATGGAAATGCTAAATTTTCCACAGAGGAAGTGCCCTGGGGGGGAGTTTTGCTCACACCCACGAACGGATGTCAGTTAATATTTGGACATGATTAATTAACAGTAAACCCTAAGGCAAGCTTTGCTATTATGAAAATAAGACAATATTCCAGGTTACATGATAGGCTGCCTATACAACAAAATCACCCCAGATGCTCCATAGTCTGCAAATATTTGTCACAGATGTATACACAGTTATTATTTTATGAGTGCCATGTTCTGATAAATTACCTCCCTCTCTCTCAGACATCCTAATAAAGAGTCAGGGTGTTCCGCTTTTCAAATTAGCTTTAGGATATTTAAAATACCTCTCTGAGTATTCAGAAGGCTGCCCCAGTCCCTCTGACTGTTTCCTCACTCAAATCAATGCTCCTTTGACTTTGCATTAAAATGCTGTGCTAGTTTTTATACCCGATATGGAAAGGTTGCTGCTCCAGGAATATGTAGCTACCATTGCAGTGGGAGACAATAGCTGTTTAATAACTAGGGCCACAATAAACAGTGATATAAAACTGGGAGCGTGGAACATTTTTTTACCAATAGAAATCAGAGGAGTGAATTATATATATGCAGAAGAGACTTGGAAAACAATTCAGCAATGACAATGAGATAACTAAATGAACTCTGAGACTACAACGATGAGAATGAGAGGCAGACAGATAAATTAGGCCTTGACTTTCTAAAACCTTTATTATAAAAAGGTTAAAAATAAAGGAGTGAAAGTGCAAAAATGAATAGCCCATCGCTGGCTGGACATTAAAGCATGTGTCCGTAAAAAATTATGATTACCATCAAAGATTGAAACCCCCTTCCCTCTCCCCAAACACCCTTTGTATGGTCACACTTTTGAGACTAGGCAGCCATGTTCCACCATACACAGCATGCCCTTAATGGCACAGCATAGCACAAACTAGGCCACATTCTGGTGAAGTCTCCAAACTCAAAGGAGACGTGCGCCATGATCAGAGACCAAAAAGGTAGAGGGTGATATCAGAGTTGACCCCTACAAGCTGGTTCCTGCAGCTCTTCAAGGTCACTAACTTGGTGTGGCCCAGCAGAAAAGTGGCCAGGCAGACCCCTTGCCCTCTTCGTACAGGACAAATAAATTGTATGCAGTTTCAGAGCAAGTCCAGTGCATCAAAGAGGGCACTGAGAGAGGTAAAGAATGGCAATAACTGGAGATAGTCAAGGAATTCACAGAAGAGATCTCCTCTATCTCTCCCTTGAAGAAGGAGCATATTGATTAGATAAAAAAAAGTGCTACTGAATCTTTAATGGCCACCTGTGGCAGGACCCCACTTTTATGTCCTACCTGAAAGATGTGGGGGAAAAAAAGCTTAATAGCCATTCATTATCATACCAAATTGCAAATGCTTCACAAAATCACAACTACTGTATATTTTCTTCTGTGGACTGTCTCCTCTCTTCTCTTCTGGACTCTCTCCTCAGGCAGTCAATCAATATATGAATCTTGCCCCGATACTATTTTCCAAACAACCTCTTCCACCCAAGGTCTCCATGTAGTTTCAGCTAGACACAACATGTCTTCTGAATGAAGAGGAAGGACTTTGTTATTTGATGCTGTGTAAAGGACTTCCCAGCTGTGATCAACTAAAACTTTTATTATCTTGGTTAGTTCTTTAAAAAAAACAAAAAAACAAACAAAAAAAAGAATTTGAGAGAATAAGAAATGAACCCTCTATAGAACAAAGGAACAAAAAACTCAAGATAGATTTTAAGCCTTAGGAAAGTTAGAAGCTAGAAAACATAGTTAACTGGCAGAACACAATCTATAGACTTTTAAAATTTGATTTCTTTTCTAAGTTCTGCAAACACCCCTTGGCTTCCCCATTTTAAGTCCTGACTCATGGTGAGATATGAGCTTGAAAGCAAACACTGTTCACTCCACATCTGTAGATCCCCTTGACCTTTGGAGAAGATAGGATTCAAAATCTAAACTCAAAATTGATGGAAATTCCAGATTAGATCCTCACCTACTCTGCTAAGTTCTATTGAGCTAAGCCAGTTTATAGAAGTTGAGGACTGAGCCTTTTTATCTGCACTACAGCACCAATGTGTCCTGGCGAGGATGTACCCAAGCATGCCCTGGCCACCTGTTCTTGCTCACAAACTTCAAAACCAGAAACACACTGATGAAGATGTTTCAAGATATCCTTCTGCCAAGCCACTCTGGAGCATGTGAACAAGAGTAGGTGGGTATGGAATACTCAGGACTGCCTGGGTCATTGTAAAGCTACTGTTAATCCTCATGGTCCAATGGCTGAGAAACTGGGTCCATGGTCAGACTCAGAGAGTGATAGGGGAATTAAGGGAGCAAGAGGGAGGCCAAGGTGGAGATGGAACTGGGACTAGCTACCCGGATCAAGGACAACAAGAAGTCCTTTTTTAAATACATAGGGGGTGAAAAGAAGGTACCCGGTAATGTGGGGCCTATGCAAGAAACGCTAGGAAATCTGGTTGTCGCATCAGATGACAAAGCTAAGCTATTCAGCAGTTTCTTTGCCTCCATTTTCCTGAGCAGGGATCGGGTCACCCCTCCCCCCACCCCACTGGGACCACCATAAGCCCCAGGGGAGGCACACCCAGGCCTAGAGTCAGTGAGGATCTAGTCAGGGAACTTCTGAAGGGACTGGACATATTTAAATCAGCAGGTCCTGATGGCCTCCACCCCAGAGTGCTGAGGAAATTAGCAGAGGTCATTGCAGGACCCCTGGCACAGATTTGAGAGCACTTGTGGTGCTCTGGTGAGGTGCCACAGGACTGGAAAAAGGCCAATGTGGTTATTATTTTCAAAAAAGGGAAGAAGGAGGACCCAGGAAACTATAGACCAGTTAATCTTACTTCGATCCTGGGTAAGCTTTTTGAGAGAATTATCCTGGTGCATGGCCACGAGGGGCCAGCAAAGGAGATTATGCTTAGGGGCAACAAGCACAGGTTCACTAGAAGCAGGTCCTGTCAGACCAACCTGGTGGCCTTCTATGACCAGGTTACAAAATCCTTGGACACAGGGGTAGCAGTGGACATAGTCTTTCTGTACTTTAGGAAGGCCTTCGACACTGTCTCTCACCGCATTCTCATTACAAAACTAGGGGACTGTGGCATCAACACGTACACAGTCAAATGGGTCACTAACTGGCTGAAGGGCCGCACCCAGAGAGTGGTGGTGGATGGGTTTTATTCAATCTAGAGGGAAGTGGGCAGTGGGGTCCCCCAGGGCTCGGTTCTTGGGCCAGCACTGTTCAACATCTTCATCAGCGACTTGGATGGGGGTGTAAAAAGCACCCTGCTCAAATTCACAGACAACACTAAGTTGTGGGGGGAAGTGGCCACGCTAGAAGGGAGGAATAGGCTCCAATCAAACCTGGACAGGTTAGAGGGGTAGGCAGATGAGAACAGGATGGGTTTCAACACTGACAAGTGCAAGGT
>NW_005842158.1:1174142-1179974 GCF_000455745.1 Alligator sinensis | reverse complement strand
TGGCTCCTACCCTGGGGGTCTTTAAGAGGAGGCTAGATGAACACCTTGCTGGGGTCATTTGACCCCAGTACTCTTTCCTGCCATGGCAGAGGGTCAGACTTGATGATCTGCTCAGGTCCCTTCTGACACTACCAACTATGAAACTATAGTTGATGGAACCGAGTCAACATGGTGCATGGTGACCAGTGGCATCCCTTAGTGTTCAGTACTCAGACCAGTACTCTTTAATATATTTATTAACAATCTGGATTTGGGTGTCAGAAGCAGACTGGCTAAGTTTGCAGATGACACCAAACTGTGGGGAAGCAGGGTTACACTGAGGATTCAAGCTGACTTAGACAGGCTCGCAAAGTGGCCAGACAAAAACCTGATGACCTTCAATATAGAGAAATGCAAGATGCTCCACCTTGGGAGAAAGAACCCACATGCGCTGCCTAAGTACTACCTATAGGCTCAGCAGTGCTTCACTCACTAGCCCTATGTCTGAAAACGACTTGGGGGCCCAGGAGAAATCAAATTTGCTAAATGGGTACTTTGTGTCAGTTGTTCATCAGTCCCATGGGATGCCCCTGCCCAGTTTGGGACAGGGAGGCCCAGGTGAGGGAGATTCCTTGCCCTCCATCAATACTGACTATGTGAAGGAATACCTTGAGAGGCTGGATACCTTCAAGTCAGCTGGCCCTGACAGTTTACACCCCAGGGTACTCAAGGAGATGGCAAGCATTATAGCCCAGCCCCTGGCATGGATCTTCAAGAACTCCTGGTGCTCTGGTGAAGTGCCCAATGCTTGGAAGAAGGCCAATGTGGTGCCTTTCTTCATAATATGGAGGAAAGTGGATCCAGCAAACTATCAGCCCATCAGCCTGATCTCTATCCTGGGGAAGGTCCTAGAAAAGATTATTAAAGAGGTCATTCTTAACAGACTGCCTGATGGCAACATCCTGAGGGATAGCCAGCACAGGTTTGTTGCAGGTAGGTCTTGCTTAACCAGTCTCATTTCCTTCTATGACCAGGTGACCTATCACCTGGACAAAGGAGAACAGATTGATGTAGTATATCTTGACTTTAAAAAAGCCTTCAATCTGGTATCCCATGATCACCTCTGAGCAAAACTGGCCAACTGCGGCCTCAGCCACTCCACGATCCGCTGGCTGGGGAATTGACTCCGTGGTAGGACCCAGAGGGTGGTGGTTGACGGAAGTCAATCATCATGGTGCCCTGTCACATTAATTATGTGGACATTGGTATCAGAAGTGGACTGGCCAATTTTGTCGATAACACCAAACTCTGGGGTAAAGTGTCCACACCTAAAGACAGGAGGGTGATCCAGGCTGACCTTGACAGGCTCAGGAAATGGGTGGATGAGAACCTGATGGTGTTTAACATTGAAAAATGCAAGGTTCTCCACCTTGGGAAGAAAAACCTGCAGCATCCTTATAGGCTCAGCAGTGCTATACTGTCTAGCACTATGAATGAAAGGGACTTGGGGGTCATAATTGACCATGAGATGAACATGAGCCTGCAATACAATACTGCTGCTAGTAAAGCAAGCAAAATTCTTGTTTGCATCCACAGATGCTTCTCAGGTAAAGTCCAAGACATCATCCTTCCATTGTACTCAGCCTTGGTGAGACCACAGCTGGAGTACTGCATCCAGTTTTGGGCTCGGCAATTCAAAAAGGATGTGGAGAAGCTTGAGAGGGTGCAGAGGAGAGCCACATGCATGATCAGAGGTCAGGAAAGCAGACCTTATGAAGACAGGCTGAGAGCCCTGGGACTCTTCAGTCTGGAAAAGTGAAGGCTCAGGGGTGATCTGGTGGATAAGTTCATCAGGGGTGCTTACCAGGATCTGGGGGAACGGCTGTTCACCAGAGTGCCCCAAGGGATGACAAGGTCAAACGGTCACAAACTCCTCCATGACCGTTTCAGGCTGGACATAAGGAAGAACTTTTTTACTGTCCGAGCCCCCAAGGTTTGGAATAGATTGCCGCTGGAGGTGGTTCAAGCACCTACTCTGAATGCCTTCAAAAAACATCTGGATGTTTATCTTGCTGGGATCCTGCCCCTGGGGCAGGGGGCTGAACTCAATTATCTTCCGAGGTCCCTTCCACCCCTAATGTCTATGAAATCTAAAATCTATGTCTATGAAATCTATGATTGACCACAAAATGAATATGAGCCACCAATGCGATGACGTGTCCAGCAAAGCAAATAAAACCCTGGCTTTCATAGTTTCATAGTTGGTAGGGTCAGAAGGGACCTGGTAGATCATCAAGTCTGACCCTCTGCCCTGGGCAGAAAAGAATGTTGGGGTCAAATGACCCTGGCTAGGTGATTATCTAGCCTCCTTTTGAAGACCCCCAGGGTAGGAGCCAGCACCACTTCCCTTGGAAGTTGGTTCCAGATCCTTGCCTCCCTGACTGTGAAGTAGTGCGTCCTGATGTCTAGCCTGAACCTACTCTCAGTCAACTTGTGGCCATTATTCCCAGTTTCTCCTGGTAGTGGTCAGGGAAACAGGGACTCTCCCATTCCCCGCTGGTCTCCCCTGGTAAGTTTATAGATGGCCACCAGATCTCTCACACCCTCTCAGCCTTCTCTTGTGGAGGCTGAACAGGTTCAGGTCCCATAGCCTCTCCTCGTAGGGCCTGCCCTGCTGCCCCTGACCATGTGAGTGGCCCTCCTTTGGACCCTCTCAATGCTGTCCACATCCCTCCTGAAGTGCGACGCCCAGAACTGGATGCAGTACTCCAACTGTGGCCTGACCAATGTAGCATAAAGGGGGAGGATCACCTCCTTGGACCTGCTCGTGATGCATCTATGGATGCATGGCAAGGGGCGGTTAACCTTACTGACCGCATCCTCACATTGGCAGCCCATGTTCATTTTGGAATCAGTAATGACTCCAAGATCCTTTTCTGCCTCTGAGCTGATGAGAAGGGAGTTCCCTAGCCTTTAGGTATGCTGCTGGTTCTTCCTCCCTAGGTGAATTACCTTGCACTTGTCAGTATTGAAACGTATCCTGTTCTCATCCACCACCCCTGTAACCTTCCAGATCTAGTTATAGCCTGTCCCTCCCTTCTAGTGTGCCCACCACTCCCCACATGTTAGTGTCATCTGTGAATTTGAACAAGGTGATTTTCACCCCCTCATCCAAGTCGCTGATGAAGATGTTAAACAGTGTGGGCCTGAGGACCAAGCCCTGGGGGACCCCACTGCCCACATCCCTTCAGGTCGAAAATGACCCATCCACTGCCAATCTCTGGGTGCGGCCCTCCAGCCAATTTGTGACCCATCTGACTGTGTAGGCATTGATGCCACAGTTGCCTATTTTTTTAATGAGAATGTGTGAGAGGCAGTGTTGAAGGCCTTCCTAAAGTCCAGAAAGACTATGGCCACCGCAACACCTGCATCTAAGGATTTTGTGACCTGGTCGTAGAAGGCCACCAGATTGGTCTGACAGGACCTGCCCTTAATGAACCCATGTTGGTTCCCCTAAGCATAACCTCCCCTGCTGGTCCCTGCTGGTGCTCCTGGATAATTTTCTCAAAGAGCTTCCCCAGGACTGAGGTAAGACTAATGGGCCTGTAGTTTCCCAGGTCCTCCTTCCTCCCCTTTTTGAAAATGGGGACCACATTGGCCCCTTTCCAGTCCTCTGGCACCTGACCAGAGCACCATGAATGCTTGTAAAGCCATGCCAGGGGTCCCGCAATGATCTCCGCCAGTTCCCCCAGCACCCTGGGGTGGAGACCATCTGGATCTGCTGATTTGAACACGTCCAGCCCCACCAGAAGTTCCCTAACTAGGTCCTCTCTTACCCTAGGCCTAGCTGTGCCTCTCCTGAGTTAGTCCGGATTCCCAGTTCAGGGGATGCCCCGATCCCTGCTCAGAAAAATGGAGGCAAAGAATTTGTTAAAGAAGTCAGCTTTATCATCTGGTGCCAAGCGTGTCCTGCCCCACATTACCCGGTGCTTTCTTTTTACTCCCTATGTATTAAAAAAGGAGTTCTTGTTATCTTTGATCCTGGTCATTAGTCCTAGTTTTGTCTCCACCTTAGCCTTCCTAACAGCCCCCTACAGTCTTGAGCAATGGAGGTATAATCCTCCTTGGTGATAGCCCCTCCCTTCCATCAGGTGTATGCCTCCTTTTTAGCTTTCAGACATTCCTGAATGCCTTTGGTGAGCCATGGGGGCTTTTGAGCACTCTTCCCCTCTTTGAGTCGCATTGGGTCTGTCACCCTTTGGACTCAGAGGATTGTCTGCTTAAGGAATGACCACTCGTCTTGG
This sequence comes from Alligator sinensis, assembly GCF_000455745.1. NCBI lineage: Eukaryota > Metazoa > Chordata > Crocodylia > Alligatoridae > Alligator > Alligator sinensis. Next base: position 1,175,691 of record NW_005842158.1, on the reverse strand, counting down.
ACCCCCAACTCCCCTGCCCTCCAGGACCTCATTGCCTCCTTGACTAATCTCCTTAACTCATTGAAATCAGCCCTCCTGAAGTCAAGGGCTGCTGCCTTGTTGCAGGCATTTGACACCCTGCACTGGATGGTGAATTCCATTAGGTGATGATCGCTATCGCCCAGGTTGTCGAGAACCTGCAGTCCCCTCACCAGGTCATCACCTGTGGCCAGGACCAGGTCCAGCAGGGCATTTCCCTAGGTGGGACTGTGCACCTCCTGGGTTAGATGGAGGTCCTGAATCTCAGCTAGGAACCTACGTAAGTGGTCAGACCTGGCTGACTGCTCCTCCCAACAGATGTCCAGGTAGTTTAGGTCACCCATGATGACCACGAGCTAACTGCCTCTGTGAGTTGACCTGAGAATTCCCAGTCCAGCTCTTCCCCCTGGTTGGGTGGTCAATAGTAGACACCCACCGTTAAGTCCCTTTCCCCCTGACCCCCTTTTATTCTAACCCAGAGCACTTCAGTCTACCCCTCCTCTGACCCTGTGCTGTTTGTTGAGGACATGTATTGCTATTTGACGTAGAGCACCACACCCCCATCTTTCCTCCCCATTCTGTTCTGCCGGAACAGTTTGTATTCATCTATGAATGTAACAGTCTGTATTCATCTATGCATGCATCTCAGACAAGACCCACAATGTCATTCTTTCACTTTACCTGGCCTTAGTGAGGTTGGAGCTGGAGTACTGCATCCAGTTCTGGGCACCACACATTAAAAAGGATGTGGAGAAGCTCGACAGAGTCCAAAGGAGAACCACACACATGATCAGAGGTCAAGAGAACAGGCCTTATGAGGAGAGGCTGAGAGACATGGGACTCTTCAGCTTGGAAAAGTGCAGGCTCAGAGGGGACTTGGTGGCAGCCTATAAGTACATTGGGGGTGTACATCAGGACCTGGGAGAATGTCTGTTCACCAGAGCACCCCAAGGGAAAACAAGGTCCAACACTCACAAACTGCTGGAAGACTGTTTTAGACTGGACATAAAGAAAAACTTCTTTACTATCTGAGTCTCCAGAGTCTGGAACAGATTTCCCCCCCAGAAGTGGTGCAAGTATCTACTCTGGACATGTTCAAGTTGCATTTGGATGCTTATCTTTCTGGGGTTATTTGACCCCAGCTGGCTTCCTGCCCCTTGCACAGGGGGTTGGACCCGATAATCTTGCAAGGTCCGTTCCAGCCCTAATGTCTATGAAATCTATGAAATCTATGAAAATACGTTTAGATGTAGACAGAAGTGATATTTTTTTTCCAGATCTAACCTCTGAAAGTGGTCTATAGCCATGACCACATACAAGTGCATGGCTGCAGAGTGCTTTAAAAGGGCCGAATCTGATAAAAATCTGAACCCTCATTGTATCTCCCTGGCCCCAGCACTGTTTTCAGAATGGGAGCGGGGGAAAGGGAGTGGAGGGAGTTTGGTCTGGAGTTTTTTCAATAGGCACTGGAGGGTAGGGTGAGTGGATAGGAGGCCCCCCTGATATGTTTGGGGGGCTCCAATCCATCCAT
>NW_005842158.1:1167661-1173110 GCF_000455745.1 Alligator sinensis | reverse complement strand
CCTTTGGCCCCCCGGTCCTCTTTCCTGCCATGGCAGGGGGTCGGACTAGATGATCTACCCTGGTCCCTTCCGACCCTAGAAACTATGAAACTTTCCCTCATCCCATTCCAAAAACAGTGCTGGGGCTGGGAGGAGGAAGGGGCATTGCTAAGGGGGAGGAGCTGCAGGTTTGAAGCTACTCTAAACAGCAGCTGGATTCTGTTGGGTCCATGGGATCATCATAACTCATGGCACTTCCTGCAAAGCACCATGAGTTACAATGAGGAGCTACTCTTCTGTCTGCACTGTCAAACAGAGATTGGTGTTCTCCTGCTGACTAGTCCTTTAAGGCATTTTCCCTTCTGCACCAATATTACCTCTATCTTGTAGTTCTTTAGCTTCAAGCAACTGCTCTGGTTCTAGCTTCTTGCTAAGCTCTGCCATATATAGGAGAGAGTGAGACTCCTTTAAACCATTGCTGGGTGTGTGATACAGACATTAATCTGCAGCTAAACCATAGTCATTGCATCTACCTAAGGCGCTGACTGCACAGTGGTTTGTTACTACTGTGTAGCAGCTCGTTACTACTGCATAATAGCGCTGTTCAGCACAAAGTAGTAATGAGCTACTGCGCAGTAGTAACAAGCTACTGTACAGTCATCATCACTAAGAAACAGTGTGGGAATGCTACTGCACAGTAATGCTGGTTACTGCATAGTCATTTAGTACTTGTGTATGCAAGTACTAAATGACTGTGCAGTCAGCATCTTGTGTAGACAAGAGCAAGCATCATTAGCAGTTCTGGCTAAAGAGAAGTAGTTTTTGTTGTAAGAGTTTTTATTAACACTTCCAACATATCTTATCTCTAGACAACCCTGATTCACTTCTGTTTTCCAGAATGGGGCCATCGCACTTTTGCTCTGTTTGAGTTGCAGAGGAGGATGTTGTCTGTGTGTGGCTAGTCAATCACCATCCCATTTCTTGACCTCTCCCCTCGTGGTTGAAACCTTGGGTAGGATAAAGAAGAGGATGGAGCCATAGAGAATTCCCATAGGCAAGAAGTTTGGATGCAACAGAAGAGTCCATTTCTGGTCAGCCTGAGAAATATAAACATTTTCAGAACCCCTAAAGATGGTAAGACCATAAAAAAGGAATCTTTCATCGAGGTTTAGGAGGAGCTTTTCAGGAGAAGAGAAGCCGCTGCTGCACCTGAGATATGCAGCGATCTTAAATTGTGCAGCCATCTGAGACGGGGAAAAGGCTAGCTCAAATATACTTGACTCCTGTAACACAGCTCAGTGTCATTTTAGATACCTCACTCACTAGCTACTGGATCAGTCTTTTCATATGTAGCTCACATGGATTGCAAAGATCCATATTATATAGTTAACACTTGTATAATACTTTGGCTACATAAGTACTGTGTTGTTCTAACTGAGTGAACAGCGCACCTGCCTGAAAACTGGCAAAGACAACCCAAACTTTTAATTAGTACTAGACCTGAATGTGTTGATGGTGTTTGAAATGTTACTTAGAGATGAATGTGGCAAAAAAAAAAGGCAATCCAAATAAATAACTGAGTGCACGCTCCCTCCTCCCCCTTGGAATTTTTGAATGCAAATGGACACAAGAAGAGGCTTAAATGCTACCAAAGAACATTCACCCTCTGAAATGTGTAAGTTTTTTAAGCTATTGCATAACATTGCCTCCAGCTACAAACCTTACCTAATCAGATCGACTTAAAATTTTGTGTAGCAATTCCAAGCCACTTTAGAAGAAAACACAGAGAAAGAGAGTGTGCACCCCAGACAGACCTTAAACCAAATCAGCTGTATGTGTACTGAGAAGCAATTGCAAAAACAAGTCACACTCACCAATGTAAGCCAGGGTAAAGTTTTAAAAGAGTAACTCATTTAAAAAAGGGCTGCAGTTGAATATAAATAGGAGTGATCTGAGCCGCAACACCTGGGGACTCCAAAATGAGTTCCCAAAAATTTGGGGGGATGTTTAGGAGTTAAGAGATGAGTTCAGAGAAGTTGAATGAAGTGGTATTAGGCAGAGATCATAGCAATGGCTGGGTTTTCTTTGGCCATCATAACAGATACCAGTTTTATGGAGGGATATAAGTTCTTCTGAGACTCACATGGCTGGTTTTGCATAGCAGTGCCATACTGTTTTTTTAAGGTGAAGTGCCAATATTGAATGTTGTGCATCAGCAGAAGTCAAGCATTTCATATACACCCACAGAAATCCACGTATTGCTTCTGCCCTGTTTCAGTAGTCACCTTTAAAAAAACAAAACAAAACTCCAGTTTTGCCTTTTGTTATCATTGGCTCCCTATCTTTATTGTTCATCATACTAAATATAGAATCAGAAAATATTTCATATACCAAGGAAAAGTTTCTGGGATATGTAAGGAAAAATTGGAAAGAGACAAGCGGGGCTTCTGGACATTATTAACAATCATGCAGAAGAAGGGTTCAGGGGGAAATCATGACAGATAACAGGTCATACACTTTAACGTGCTGCAAAACCACCATCAATGGGGCTCGTTTTTTCCACGTTGAGCAAAGGTTAGAGAAGCACAAGAAAGCAAATCACACACACACGAAGAAACAAAAAAGGAGGACATGTTGCGTGCTCCTTTCTCTCTGCTAATCTCTGTTCCATGAGCTCTTTGTGTTCACGGTCTTTTTCCATTCACATTTTCCTCTCAAAATGGTCTTTCTACATCATTGTCACCAGGTGTCCCACCACCCTTCCATCAACTAACAGTTATGTAGCAGATGGTGCAAATGGCCTAGCAATAATTTGCTGGCTCAGTGCTGGATTATCTACTTGTCTGGGGTTTCCACCAATGGCTGAACAGCTAGTGAGTAGCTGGGGGAAAAATGACACTAGACTTGCAGGGCTACATTTTCACAGGGAAAAGTAGACATTCTAGCATCAATAAAGGCACTCAGATAAAATCAATCTTCAGCTCTTGGAAAATTTAGCCCAAATGGTTGGCTTTTCATGGTAAATTAGTAATATAAGTAATTTTATAGCCCGCATCTATTCTGTGGCAATAGAGGATTGTTTAAATAAGGCACTTTCAAATTAAGCAATTATAGATCTAATAATTAGAGGCCTTTTAAATCTCCTGCAATGCTTCATAGATCTCACACACAATCATTTTAATGGATAAAGAATAATTGCCACAAAGCATGTGGCACAATAATGAAGTACGATGTGTTTATTTACTAAATGCGTCCAAGGGAGAAGAGCTGAATCCAGATCCATAGACAGAAGGATTTAATTGCTAGGGTTTCATGGCAAATTTCCATGACCTTTGCTCTGATGCTGGGTCCCTTTGTCCTTTGGGCAACTGTATATAGGACTTGCCTATATAATGATCGGAGGGTTATGGCCAACATCCTCCTGCCAAAATCTGTTGACTTGCTCCACACCAGGAATTTTACCCATGAGACAAATCCAGACTCATTTCCAGCTTCTGCATTTGAGCTTGCAGTCTCTGGTATGTTGGAGAGCAGATGAACTTCCTGTAGAGGCTGTCAGACAGGTCAGCAGGCTGTAGACAAGTCCTCCTCAGATGCCAGAACATCCTGTTGCCATGTCATAAACATGCCTTAAAGTCTTCCTCAACTTCTGTATCTACGCCATTCCAGGGGTGCTGAAATGGTTATTTAATCACTGCGTGCTGTGTTAAAGATGAAAAAGTTTTTATACAAAGATTAGTGCTTAGCACTAAATATGCATAAAATATCTCTAAATATCCCCTTTACCTCAAAGTTTAACAAAAGACTAATGCTGTCACATTAGGTGAAATTAAAAACCTTTTTCTTGGGACTTCAGGCTATGACTCTGAAATGCCCCTCCTTTCATGAGACAACTTATTTTCATGCCCCAAAATTATCTGCAAAGTGAGGTCTCCTCACTCTCATACCTATTTTTTTTTTTTTATCAGATGATTCCTGAAACTGAGGTTCCAGCATAATTTGCAAGTTTTTTATTCCTTACTTTGGGTCTCTTTCAGACATTGCATCCTACTAACGGGCCTTGAGAAGTTGAGAGGCAAGAAGCAAAAGAACTAAACAGTGCCTTTGGCTACTCTGGGCAAAGTGGGCATATATCATGGAGATACATGATGAAAGGGTTGAAAAGTAGGTGTCGAATGAGCCACTTTTTGAATCTTGAGTTGTCCTTCAGGTTCACAGCCAATCCTGATTATCCTGCAGCTTGTTGTCATGGTAAATAGCAGCGTGATCCAGAATGGAGGAAAATGGGAGAGGAGGTGGTAACACATATCTACCTTGCTTTAAAATAGCCATTGGATCAGAGGTGGGCAAAATACAGCATGGGGGATTTTGCTGAGTCTGTGATAGGGGGCAGCCTGGACTGTGGTGCGTATGGGTGGTCCCACCACCCCCAGGCATGCAGTAAGTCTGGGGCAGCTCCAGGACTTCATTTCACAGCAGCCCCAGTGGTGGTGGCTCCTTCCAGCTAATGCTGCTGGACCCAGCCCTACTGCCCTGGCACCCCAGCTTATCCACCCCAGATTCACTGCTGGTGGCAGGACCTGTGTGGGAAGGGCTCATGGCTGGGCAGCTAGGATGGGGCTTCAAGTTGGAGGGCAGTGGCACCTGGGAGTGAAATGGGTAAGTGTATCACAGCTCTGCCCCAGCCCCTTGCTGTCATGGCTCCATGATCCCAAGGTCTCCATGGAGACTGGCTGGGAGATGCATGGGGAGCTGCGTGTGGGGCTGGGGCCAGGATAGTGGGGCAGTGATAGCATGGGGCTGGTCTAGAGCCACAATCTGCTCCTTACATACCCCTGCCTGCAGAACTCATGCCTGTAGCAGGGATGTGCAGAGAGCGAATCATGGCTCATTCCTGGGCCCCAGCCCCATATTGTCACTGCCTCATGACCCCATCCCATAATCCTGGCTTTGGCCACGTGTCCCATTCCCAAACAATGGTCCCCACCCACCCGCAGCCCCATCCCACATAGGAAGTTTTGGTGAGTTGTTCCGTGGGCAGTTGGGTGTGCTGACTTGACCCATGACTGCTCAGCAAAACTCTCTATGTGGCCTGAGGGACCAAATAATTGCCCACCCCTGCATTAGTTGGTGAATCAGAAGATTCTGCAAAGCCTGTAAGTTTGGGACCTGTGAGAAAATGTCCATACCTAATTTTGTTGGAGTAGTAGCTACAGCCTCCTTGTGATGCCCTCATAATGCAGTTCAATTAGGTGTTAAGTGTGTGGCACATGAATATAACAAGAGAACACATGTATGAAACACGTACCTTTGACAGATGAAAAAAGCTTAAAGTTTTCATCCATTCAATTGTAAAATACAGCAACAGTTTTGAGAGCAGAAACTGGAAACCACCTCCCTCTGACATGAGAGCCACTATCACTAGGCTAGAATCATGCTTCCTTTCATTTACTGTCCTTCTGGTTCCACA
>NW_005842158.1:1161770-1167642 GCF_000455745.1 Alligator sinensis | reverse complement strand
CAGCAGGAGACTGGAGAGATTCCCATCCAGATAATTTTATAGCCTGGTTTGGGGGGATATTGGAGATGTGTGTCTGAATCCCCCAAACAGAGGAAGACCTAGTGTTATGATCTACCATTTTGTGGGTGAGTACTCTACCCACTGGAAACATGGAATTAGGGTCCTATTGGGGCACCTTTCATTCTTCCCACAGAGCAGACAAGAGTCAACTGGACAATTCTTTACATATTTCTGATGGAAGATACAAGACAGCCTTTGAGGATGTGTGGATGATTTAGACTTGGTGTATGCTCACTGGGATGTATCATATTACACTGGCAGCTTCTCCTAATACAGAATCCCAGATAAATATCCAGGAGGTACTTCCTTATTTTATTAGTTCTGAAGCATTTAAAGCCTGGCAAATAGTACGAGGTGTCTGAAAGTGTTACAGTGAAAAGCAAGGTTGCCACTAACTGTCCATAAATTATACAAACAGTTCATAAAACAGGTTTAAAATTGCCTGTCCATAAATTGTGTAAAAATAATTGAGCTCCCATAAAAATAAGAAATCCTGAACTCATTTCAAGATTCATCACCCAAATGAAGCTACATTCAAGTGTCAATGGTGGACAGAGAGAGCAGAGCAATGCAGAGCAATGCCATCGGGGCTAAGAACAGACAGGCAAAAAGCCTGAGGCTGAATCAATTCCATTCTAATAGTTTAGTCAAGGCTGCATAGATTGAACCCATAAGCAAGTGAGCAGACATTCACTTTTGATTCTGGGAATGTAGCCGTGTGCTTGCAGTGGCCCAGGCCAGGAGCATGGGGGGGAGGGGTGAACTAGGGCACACCACCCATCTCAGCTGGACGAGACAGCTTGGGCTAAGGATAGCCCATCCACCCCTTGAGGTAGGGATGTTTCAGGAGAGGTGCAAAGCATCCTGGGATGCTTGGGGTCTATAAATTAACTTGAATCTGGAGGGGATCTGGGAAAGAAGTTCAATATAGCAATTTGATCTAAAGCAGTTTATGTGTACTGAGCTTCTGTTGTGCTACAGATTTGAACTGGTTTCTGATCACTTATATTGATTTATGTGTAATTTCTGTCCCTAGCCTTGGTGTCTAAGCAGGAGCACTGCTTAGCACCCTATAGTGACTGTCTTTCAGGACGTAATGGCTCACTGGCAACTCCATAGCTGAAAGAGGGCAGTGGGTGGGTGCCTATTCCAGGATGGGAGCAGCAGAGTCAGCAGGGCTTAGGCTGGGGTATGGGCTGTGGGGGGATGCACAGGACAGTTGAGAATGTCAGGGTATGGGGTGAGTAGGAGACCCCAATGGGGAGTAGTAGGTGTAAAAAGATGTAAAAACACTGCTTCAGACACACAAGGTTGACAACCCAAGATATTTTTTAACTGACAGTAAAAACACTTGTCAGTAAAGAAGTTGCAGATCATCAGTAAAAAAGTCTTAGATTGGAAACCCTAATGAAAAGTATTGGCAGATCCTCCATGCTTTATTTTTTAACACCTTGATTAAAGGCTTAGAAAGCACAATCCTTTCCTTTTTTGTGTCTTTGTGACAAAGTGTTTAGTAGGTATTTAACAGAATTTTCCGATTGATTGGAATCTGACAGGCCGTCAACTGTGTGCCTTAGCATATGGGATTTGATAATAGTCTTTGAATACCTGAAGGACATTTAGGAAGAGGATGGAGATAAACTATTCTGTATAGCGGTAAGGGGCTGGAATAGGAGCAATTGCAGCAGAAGAAATTTAGGTTGGAGTTTAGGATGAGCTTTTTGACCATGACAGTGATTAAGCATTGGAATATGATACCTAAGGAGATTGTGGACTCTCCATCCCTGGAAATTTTCAGAAATAGGTTAGACAGACACTTGGCAGGGGTGATTTAGTCAAGGATGATCCTACCTTGAACAGGGGGACAGACTAGATGATATCTGAAGCCCCTTTCACCCCTAATTTCCTATGAACCTATGATCCCCAGATGTAACAGATTTTAAATTGGTGTTAAATAAGTGTTTGTGTATGTTTAGTGGGAGAGGTGTTTGTGAAGTGAATACTTTATAACAACTCCGTTGTATACATTGCAGTGGATGAAGTATTGTGTAATTGCATTGCTGTCCTCTGTTGTATGGAGTCATAGTTTCTGTGCATCATAGTCCATATACAATGAAAGGAGAACGAATCTCTTTTAGCTCATGTGAAAAGGGCAGTGGTTCTGAAGCAGGAAAATTTGAGTGAAGTTCTCAAGAGTTATGGTGGACAATATAGTGATGCCTGTGGGGTTCTGTATACTCATTTATGTGTTACAGTCTTCTAAGTGTCTTGTCACAGGGACTGCCTTATTCTTCATATATGCATACTGTATGCTTAGCAGAATAAGACATGGGATGTTAATTCATGTTTTAAGAACAGGGACCATCAGCACCCCCTTCAATATATACATACGTTAACTGGTATCCAAAAGAAGGATGGTATGGTGGGGTTAATATTCAAATAAGAAAGTATATGGAGTGCCTTTGTATATAGCATTCAACTCGCAAAATGCTATATATCTGATAATCATTCTTTCTCGTTAATAATTACTTTGCAGAAGGAAGTTTGTCCCAAGTGCAATTAAATGAAATCTAAGAACTAAATAGTCATTTTTCCTTCCCTCTTAATGCTAAAGAGTCAGGCTTTCTGTGCCCTGTTTGAAGAAGGGTAAAATATTGGTATTTGCAAAACAAAAAGCAATACGGTGTGAAAACTAAAATCCTTTCTTTTTTTTCCCACAGTCAGACTAAACTACACAAAACAGCCAGTCATTTCTTCTCTGCCAACTGATTATGCAGCCATGTTGTTTGAAAGCTTGCATAATTTACATTAGCATGCCTAAGATCTCAGGTGACTATGCCTTTGAGGCCAGCATGGTAGCCCCAGTGGACCAAGATTTGATATTCTTCCCAATATCTGACCCTTTTTTCCTTGTTAATTACAGGCAGAGTTCCCTGGCCTGGGCCTGGATCTGCACCTGTTTCCCATCTCTGAGCAGCTGCTAATTAGGTTGCAAATGGCGGGGCTGGGCAGAGCAGGCCACACATGCTTCAACAGTCTATTGATCAGATTGGCATGCCATGCATACAATAATTATTATCTGCTGAGCCCGCTTTACAAAATAAAAGCCACTCATAAAGCAACATTGTATCGAGCCGAAAACTGTATTCTATTTTATACCAACTCTGCATCAAATACTTATGGAATACGAAAAGACGAGGGGTTGATTTTTGTTTTCCAAGCTACAGCCACCCTTTTTGAGTGAGTAGTAATGGGCTATTTTAATTTGAAAAAGGAAAATGCATTCAGCATAGGAGCACTGAAACAAACAGTCCTCTTGAAATCTGGTACCATGTTATATGGAGATACTTGTTGGGGTTTTTTTATTTATTATCTATACATTTATTTATCTATTTATTTGTTCTGGGGAGAAGATACCTTCTGAATAGTTTCGGGAAGAATCAGCTCTGAATGAACCTGAAGATTGTTTTCTTAGTGGTGGGTTCTTTCTAATAAATGCTGAAAGAATTCACACACAGTCAGAATATTAGATACTTTATCCATGAGTCCTTAATGGGCGTAAATTAGCACAGCACTTTCAAAGAAAATGGCACCGAGACTCTAAAGTAGGTCTACCTGTAGTGAGCACAGAATGGGAAAAAAAATAGAATTCTCCCTATATATGTTTCAATTTAGAAAACATTTGAAGCTGGCCGTATTGTTATTACTATGCATAGGCTCAGTATCTAAATACAGAGTCCCTGTTCACTCATGTAGAAAGGAATTATGGTCCAATAATTATGGAGTTAGCCTGAGATTCAGGAGAAATCTGGTGACTTCCCCATTTTACCACAGATTTCCTGCGTGATATTGAGCAAGACGTTAAGGACCAGATCCTGAAAGGCCTTAGGAGGAGGAAGTGGAACTCATAGGACTCAGTCAAAAATTGCAAGCCTGACAACACTTACTCAGCTCCTGTCTAACCCTGGAAGTGCCTTGTTTCCTGACACTAAATTACTCTGGGCATTTAGTTACACCTCTGTGCGTGACCAGAGTTGTCCCACTCGAGACAAAGCTGACCAGCTGTCTCTCCCTCGTACATATGTCCATTTGGGATCCTGAAATGAGACATTCCTGTTCCCAAGTCCCCAGAGGGGCTCGATCCAATAGGTGTTTTTAGAGCATATGTAACACACACTGACAGGATCACACTCCACAAAACATGTTGTTGTGACTACTGCTTTCTTGTAAAATGAAGCTAGAAGAGAGACTCCCTTTTTATGAAGTAGTGTCCTAGTTAGAGACCTCACCTAGTGAGTGAAAGATCCTGCCCACAGCCCCTTTTTGGGCCTTGTTACATGTCAGTCTATGGATGCATCTGCAGGAGACATGTTACTATGCGGTTGGCTAATTTATTGTGCAGTAAGCAGGCACATCTACATGTGCCCACACTTAACTGCGCAGTAAATTCCCTTAATCGTGATTCAATTTGCTAACTGCACATGCAGGTAGCAAATTTAAGCATGCTTAGTTAATGCACAGTAACGCACATGTAGATGTGACCTGGCAGCAAATTTGGTGCTGGGTCTGCCCCACCACGGGGAGCCTCTCCTGCTCCAGGGCTGGGCTGCCTCACTGGCAGCCCCTGTTTGAAGGTTATAAAAACAGGCCATAGAACACACACCATAGGAGCCTGAGGGCACTGCAGGGCCTGTGTTTCCCCCTGGACAAGCCACAGCCCTGCTGTGCCTGTCTCCCACCACCCCAGCAGTGCTGCTCAGCCTGTGGCTGCTTGTTGGTGAGCCTTTTGCTGCTAGCTGGGGGGCTTTGAACTGGTCGCTGCTGAGCCTGTGAATGCTGGTTGCCGCTTGCTCAAGCCCCTGGTCAGGCCTGCCAGCCTCCAGGCCCACCTACAGCCGACTCAGTGCAGCAAGGCCAGCACCATTTCCTTGATGCAAACCCCTAGCAGCCTGCCCTGTGAGCGCAGGTGCTGCGGGGCATAGCCTCAGCTGTGTTGCTCCCACTTCCATGCTGTGCCACTGCACTGTGTGCTTCTGGCATCTTGCCAGGGCTGGCAAGAGTGGGATATCCATGCAGGGGCCCAGAGAGCTGGCACAGGACCCACCATGTCCTCCCCAGCCAGGCCCACCCCTGCCTGCATGTGCATGACCATGCCCTCCATCTGAGGCCCCAGCTGGACCCAGGAGGAGGTTGGTGACCTCGTGATGCTCTGGGGTGACATGGAGGTGCAGAGGCAGTTTGAGCAGGGTGGGTGCGAGTTTATGAGGCCTTGTTGGGAAGGATGCAGGAGTGTGGCCACTCCCACTTGGTGTGGCAGTGCCCCGTCAAGGTCAAGGCACTGTGGGCACAGTGGGTGGCTGTGACTGACCCCAATCTTCAGCCTGATTGTGCCTGAAAGACCATGTTCTTTATGCTGCAGATGACCAATATTTTGGTGCCCTGGGAACCAGGCCAAAGTCATGTAATTTACACTAGCACAGGCAGCCTCCCCAAGCCCCTGCCCTGCCCTGCCCCTCTGGTGACATGTCACCAGAGGAGGGACCCTTGGCTGAGTGTTCATCACCCAGCCCTGCCCAGCTCCCCAGCTGATCAATCCATTAGCAGCTTGAGGAGCCTTGGCCAGTGGCTGCTTCACCAGCTCCACAGCCCCAGCCCCAGCCCCTACCACAAGGAACAGCTGACCATGACACTGCTGGCTGTCAGCAAAACCAGGATCCACCCCAGGGAGGGGGGAGGTGAAGGCCCAGTTGGGCACCTGCATGCTGCACACCATGGGCCAAGGACACTGGGCACAGCCAGACACCATTGCTGA
>NW_005842158.1:1140115-1161739 GCF_000455745.1 Alligator sinensis | reverse complement strand
GAGCGTGCTGAACCCCAAGCCTCACCAGCCCTGGACTCATGGTAAGACCCACACTGGAGGGAGGACCCTCCCCACCCCTGGCCCTGGTGCTGGCCCTGGCTCCTGGCCCCCTTCCTGCCTGGCCCACCTGCACTCCCCTTACCCTGGGTTTCCCCCCACCGCCCCAGCATATAAAGATGTGGGACTCAGTGCAAAACTTTATTGAACATCCCATGTCCCTGCAGCTTGGCAGGCATGGGCCTCTGACATGCCGAGAAAGGTGTTGATGCCAGAGGCAATGTCCTCCTCATCAGGGACAGGGACAAGTAGCACTGCCACAGGTAGTACTCCAGGAAGTATAGGTTGTAGAGAAGCCTGGGATTGCCCCACACACCATCATATTTCTCTACACACAGTCCTGTACCAGGTATACAGATTCATCCAGGGTACCAGGAGCAGCAGCAGCAGCAGCAGGGCATAGGGGTTGGGCACCCCTCAGCCTTCACAAACAGCTAATTGCACACTGTCTGGGGCATGCACAGCAGGGGCACACTTGGGGTGCAGCAACAGCACAGGGGAGGGGCCAGGCCTGGGGCACCTGCTCAGAGAAGACCCCTGAGGGCAGGGTCACGGCCAGCTCTTTGTCCCAGTTGTCCCAGTTGTCCCAGAGCCCCATGTGCCCCAAGCCTGGGTGCCATGGGCTGTGTGGCAGCACAGAAGGGTGGGTGTCCTGCAGGGGGAGGGGAGAAGGTGGTGTCTGGATCCATGGCAGCAGTTGCTGCCAGCAGCCTGGCCTGTCCTACCCTGGGAAGGGAGTGGTGGAGGCAGGCTGCCTGATTCCAGCACCTAGTGGGCCACTGGCCCCAGGGGAGCACACAGGGATGGAGGGCTCATCCGGAAGCTTCCTGGACCCAGGCCTGCTTGGCCTGACTTACCATGGTACATGAGCACCCGTGCATAGCTGACCCCTGATCTAAGACCAAGCAGCACATGGCCTCTGGTGCAGAGCATTTTGTCTTTGAAATGTTGCAAACTCTCACAAAAGGCTTCTGTCTCCTGGCTCTGCACAACCTGCAACTGGTCATGAGGGAGATGCCGCATTGGCCAGTGGAGATACCAGGTTGGGAACACCACCATAGGTTGCCGGGGCCCTCCAGATGCACCAGCTGCATCAGAGACACACATAAGACTGGACTCTTCTTCTCTAGCAGCTGATGGAGGTGGCTACAGAGAGGGCATTGATGCATGGGCCTGGGATCAGGAGGATCTGGCCCACAGGAGAGGTGGCTCCAGGAGGACATCACCTGGGAGACTGTCTGGGAGGAGACACGGGAGCAGATGGATCAAGAGCACTGGGCTGAGCTCCTAGCCCTGGAGCATGAGTAGATCCAGGTCTTGTGAGAGCAAAATGCCATCCTGGGCTGGGCAGTGGAGTCCACAGATGATGACCGTGGGACTCTGGACACCATCCTGGTCCTGGTAGTCTTTAGCATGCCACCCACTGCCTGGACCCCACCCCTAGCCCCACAGGACTCCTGGAAGCTGCCCACTGCCAGGAGCCCCTAGCCCATCTCCTGCCCCAGGTCCTCCCCCACCCATCCCCTCCATTGAGACCTGGCCCTGCCACTCACCCTGGCTTCACATGGACTGGAGAAGCACCATGACCGGATGCTGGTCCTGCTGGGAATGGACTCCACCAGCCAGAGGAGGAGCTGCCCACACCACAGCAACACGGGCCACCATCACCCCTGGATGAGCCCCCTGCCCTCTGTGGTAACTGAGGCCCCCAGACCCATGGGGGGATGATGAGAGTCTAGTGTGTTGATTACCTGTCTCTGGGCTCTTCCCCCTAGGCACCCCCACCCCATGGCCCCCCAAGGAGATGTGAAAAGGGCACCCTTATTCCAGAACAAGAACATCTACACACAGTGTTAAACAGGAATAGTTGTCTAGGAAATACTCTTTCAGAATCATTCCCTATGTTGACATTCACTCAGATATTATGGCAATAGCACCAGTGAAGTACTTACAAGTAGTGAGTGTATATCACTCCATGCTCAAATATTTACCTGAGGCCAAATTTGGTGATAAAATTAGCAGTTAGCTATACACATCATGTAGCTAAGTATTATTGTTCCCTGATCTGATGACTCCACTACTACCTAAGTGGTCTGAAATCCCCTAAAAAACCTATGACAAAACCAAGAGTCAAATTCAGCAAATCTGGACTGCAGTCCAGTGCCTTAACCACAAATTAAATGCTTTCACATCTTAGAAGCCTTTGCTTCACTTACATCCATATACTCAGAGGGTCATGGGTTAATGTTGTACTCTGTCATAAAGCATCCCTACAGAGAGTGCAATTTAAAGTTGCCAAACTTAATTCTTGTATTCAATCTCGAGTTCTTGATGCATTTTCACCTTATTTTTTCTATTATATATCATTTCAAAAGGTTTTTTTTTTAAAGAAAAAAAAAAAGAAACCCCCTCCCCTTCAGCTGAAACTCGGCCATATGAAACACTGACCTGCTCCACAGATCAACAAAAGATGTGTGTTCAAGTCACAGGGTGAACTTCATGCACAATATTTGAAAAGCAAAGATTGGCAGTCGAAAGATATTCTTTGATGAAAATATTTCACATATTTTTAATTAAAAAATACATTAGAAAATTTAATGAACAGAAAATAAAGTGAAATCCATCCAGTAAATGAGTCTCTGTCAAATACTATTCAGTTCTTCTATCTTTGGATGTGCTTTTAGAGAAGAGAAGAAAATTTGGTAACAGTCCTCAAATATCTCAAGGGCAATTATAGAAAGGATGGTGATGGGGTTTTTTCCAGGATTGTAGAGGACAGGACTAAGAAGCAATGGCTTTAAGATTAAGTAGGGGAAATTTAGTTTGGAGATTAGGAGGAACTTTGTGATTTTGAGTGGTCAAGCATTAAAACAGGCTTAGAGAAATTGGGAATCTCCGTCCTTGGAAGTTTTCAAGAGCAAGTTAGACTACTTGGCTGGGTTGGTTTAGTCAGGGTTGAACCTACCTTGAGCAGGAGGCTGGACTCGATGACCTTGTAAGGTCCTTTCCGGCCCTAATTTTTATGATCCTACAATCTGCAGACCTATCTATGACTAGCGATTTGTACCATCCTCAGCTAGTGTAAATCAGCATCATTCCATTGACTTCAGTGGAGAGCTCCCCTGATTTACATCCATAAATCAGTAGCAGTAGATAATCCAATGTGTGGAAAAGAAAGCCTTATTACTATCATGGAAACTAAACGATCTGCATTGAACAAGGAACATCAGGCAGTGAAAACAGCAGCAGGAATATTGGCTAGCTGTTCACAAAATTGTGTTCTATTATGTCTTCAGAGGAGACCAAATAGAGATTCCTCTGCCCAGGGTGGTGGGAAGTGTGATTAGAAGCTACAGCTGTGAGAACACAACACTCATCCCCCTGTTTTTCAGGAAATAATGATCTCAAACAACTGTTGGCAGTTTAATTCTTGTCAGACTGTTGTTTTACAAAACCCAGCATTTCCTCCACTTTGCATTTGTATTAGCAGTGAATAAATCATTGATATCCCTGGATCTTCATGTTCTTTGAATGCAGCAGAATGAATTATTTTCATATAGCATGTCATGAGCTTTCTCTATTTTTACACTTTCCCATCGCAGCTGAATCAAAGTGAATATTTCATAGGGATTCCTCCTCTGTAAGGTTTGACCGTAAATCAGATTTGCTGCAGAGGTGACCTGTTTTCTCAAAGTTAACATGGTCAAGGAAAAAAAAAAAATCCAGCCACAATATCCTCCTAACGAAAGAAGCATCCTAATAAATATTTGAAAAACTGAAATTACTTACCTTTTATCAAATGTTTAACCATATAAATATGTTGCATAAAGTTGGATTCAACATTTTGGGCAGGCTCAGGATATACCCTGTCTCAAGACTGGAAAAAATATTCTGAACAGGTAGTGAATAAAATGTGATAAACACATGACTGGATATGAGTGGTTATGTTATAGTTAAGTGCATTATGAAAGATTAAAAAAAAACTCTGGTCTTGGCTTTAGGCTTAAAGTAATTAGCAACGTGTGCATATATGAATCACTCAAGATGCTGAATCTTACTGCAGGAGCACTAAACTTCCTAGCACAGTGCTAAGCTTGTGTTCAAGGCAATATGGCATCCAGGGATAAGTAAGTGCCTAGTACAATAATGCAGTTCTTGTCTCTCTGTGCTTTTGTGATTTGGTTCAACTATGATTGACTTGGATTTTAAAACCAAAGTATAGTACTTTATTCTGTATTTATTAGGATAAGTCTTCTAAACCATCAGAGCCAGGTGTCAGGGACTGATCAGGCAGACCCACCCGGGACCAGGGACTCTGAACAGGCAGGCCAGCCTGAACCTACAGCAAGCCCCAGCTAATAAACTCTGCCCCAATTTAGGACCAACAAACATCCTGATTGGCTGCTGGGAGCACCACCCATCCATTTAGCACCAGCTGGGGCCCTGGGTCTGCAGGTGAGTCAAGGACTCTGCTATGGCAAACCTCCTCATTCCTGCACTCTGGTCCTTCTGGTTCCTGATGCTGGTTTCCCATTTTTTTCTGGACTTCAGTCTTGGATTTCCTTGTGGGTCTGTTTCCTGTCTCCTGGCCCTGGTTTGGCTCTGGTCTTGGGCTTTACTCCATAAATTTCCCTCCAGGTTGATACTCAACATCGGACCTCTGGATCCTCACCCTTGGCTGTGTTGTGGACTCTTCCTCTGGTTTTGGTATATGGCAACTGCTCTTTGACCCAGCCCAAGCTGTGCTTCCCCTCAGTGGCCTAACCATTAGGTCAGACCGCCTACACCCCAGTCCATAACACTAGGTGGTTTGTGGAGCAAGCTTTGGATGTGAGCAATGAGGGAATTAAAAAAACAAACACCCTCCTTTTAAGATGGTGCTTGATCATTTTATGAAAGGGATTTTATGCTGTGGCTGCAGGAAATTGCAGGGATCAACTCCCAGCTACCCAGGAGATCCCCTCCAATCCCACATTCTTATGAAACCTGGGTTAATGAAAGGAAATAATATTTTGGTGATATCCACAGTCAAGAAAATCCTTTCTTGTGAGTATCTGGATTCAAAATGATTGCTTCGGGGCATGGCAGGATCTCCACTTGCATCTTTTGCAGATATTGAAATTACAACTTCCAGGCCCCAAGCCAACTCCCCTTAGGCAAGTAAGTAGCACTTACACAGCTAACTCTAGACTTCCAAGTGGCATTGGTGGGCACTTACCCAGTGGTGAAATTTTACTTCCTACTATACAACTCACTGTGCCTTTCTGAGGATTTCCTCTGGCTGTTTATATGCTATTGTAATTCAGTTCTACCTAGGAAGATGAATCACTCTGTGTAAGTCCCCAGAATGTTAGATGAAAAAATGCAATTAGGAAAGGCCCTCCCACCAATAGCCTAGAGGATGGGGTATTTGTCTACGGTAAGGATGATGAGCTTGTGGCCCATGAGTTGGACACTCAGGAAAGAGAGAGATGCTGGAATGGGGAGTGGGGAGGGACATCACTCTTCCAGCAGCGTGGAATGGAGCAGAGGCAAGATACTACAGCAAGAGGAGTTATCAAGTGTAACTGCAGAAGCCAGGTTAACTCTTCCCTGGGCCTGCAGTTCCCATTGAATTGAGAGCTTTGGAGTCTCACTTGGGATATAAACTTTATTGATTCCGAGGTCAGGGAAGGATGAACTTGGCTCTTGGCCATAACACCTCAACTTGCAGCAGCATCCTGCCCCCATTCCAGTCCGGGCAGTCAGCGGCTCACGCCCTCCTGCCTCCATTCTAGCACTGTAAGGTGCAAACTCTATCAAGTATGCCTCAGTGGACGGGGGGAGGAGTCAGAATTATAGTGGCATTTGGGGAGTAGACAGGGGAACTGTGGCCTTGATCATCTTACGGTCTGATGGCTAGGTAACTGGCTATGGGGTTGGACCCAAAGAGTACTAGTTGACAGGAGCAAATCAATGTGGTGCAGGGTGACCAGTGGAGTCCCTCAGGAGTCAGTACTTGAGCCGGTACTCTTTAACATATTCATTAACGATCTGGAGTCAGGAGTCAGATGTGAACTAGCAAAGTTTGTGGATGATATCAAATTATGGGGGAGGGCACTCACAACACAGGACAGGCTGGGGATATAGGATGACTTGGACATGCTTTCAAGGTGGGCTGACCAAAACCAGATGGCCTTCATTGTAGAGAAATGTAAGGTGCTGCACCTCGATAGGAAGAACCCTCCACACACTTACAAGCTTGGCAGTGCTACGCTTGCTAGCGCTATGATGAAAAGAGACTTGGGGGTTTTGATTGACCACAAGCTGAATATGAGTCCCCGATGAGATGCTGTGCCTGGCAAAGCAAACCAAACTCTGGCATGCATTTACCGATGCATCTCAAGAAAAACCAGGGATGTCATCCTCCCACTTTACTCAGCCTTGGTGAGGTTGCAGCTGGAGTACTTCATTCAGTTTTGGGCCCCCCACTTCAGGAGGGATGTGGAACAGCTTGAGAGAGTCTAGAGGAGAGCCGCTTATATAATCCAAGGCCTGGAGGGCAGGCCATTTGAGGAGAGGCTGAAGGATTTGGGACTCTTCAGTCTGGAAAAGAGAAGGCTCAGGGAGGACTTGGTAGCAGCCTTCAATTATGTAAGAGGGGTGCATCAAGACCTGGGAGAACAGTTGCTCACCAGAGCGCCCCAAGGGGTAACAAGGCCTAACAGCCATAAACTCCAAGAAGGCTGATTTAGACTAGACATAAGAAAAAAATTATTTATGGTGTGAGTGTCCAGGGTCTGGAACAGAGGTGGTGAAAGCACCTATTCTGGCCTCTTTCAAAAAACATCTGGATATTTTTCTTATTAGGATCACTTGATCCCAGATGACTTCCTGCCTGTGGCAGGGGGGCTGGACTCAATGATCTCACAAGATCCCTTCCAGCCCCTAATGTCTATGAATCTATGAATCTATGAACTGTGGCGCGCCTGTTGGAAGAATAATGGCCACCACTTGTCCAGGAGTACAAGACCAATGTCTGGGCTCCTGTTAACTGAGAGAGGGTTTTAACCTGAATGTCTCACTTCAAGTAAAGGCTTCAACTACCAGGCTAGGCGAAACCAAAAATGCCCTCTAATCTTCTTGTTGAAAATGACACTTTAGGCATCCAAGAGGTGTAAATATGTGGAGCCAGGGAGAACCTTACTCTCTAGCTCAGAGATGCGCACTCTCGTGGAATAGTGTCCCATGGTATTTTTTTTGTATTTTGCATATAGTAGTCATTGAATAAAATGGCTGGACATCAGTAGAGACCAGAGGTCTCTCCCTCTCAGGAGAGCACCCAGCTCACTGAGGAAACAAATCAGGCTCCATCCCCTTCTGGCCCCAAAGGGTTTTGGTCCTTGCATTGTACTATTGTTAGATTTATAGGGAAGTAGGGCTGGAAAGGACCTCTGGAGGTTATCTAATCTGACCGGCTGCTAAAAGCAGGATCATCCCTATCTAAACCATCCTGTACAAGTGTTGGTCTAACCTATTCCTAAAACTAGACAAACATCCATGTTTCACAACTACCAGGTTCATGCCAAAAACACCAAGAATACCTTAGCTGGACATAGGTAAGGGAGTAGGAACAAGGGCATTGTTAATTAAATTATTCCATGATAGGAGCTAAAGTTTGAGGGAAACTTTAAATAACAAGGGGCTGGACTAGACGACTTTATGAGGTCTCTTCCAATGTTACTTTCCAATGATCTTAATAATTGTGTCTCACGAATGCATTTAGGAAAAGCATTTCTATAAATGTATCTATCCAAATGTGAGCTGTGATCTCTTTACATCTCTCAAAGTAAGTAGGGATGAAGTCATAATTGGTTGGAAAAAGTCCAACGCACACAATGCACAATTGCCTGCTCACTAGATGGCACTGTTTTAGGTCTATCAGGAATCACTGCCCTTACATGACTTTACTGCTGATCTGTTAATAATAACCTGATCCAAAGTCCATTCAAGGCCAAGGCCAAGGCCTTTTGGAGAAAGTGGACTTAAGTACCTGAGTGTGACTCCATTCCACCTGGCTTGAGTCCCTGAAGAACTGGTAATGCGAAATCTGGATGGATCGTCCTCCTCCTCCCTGCTTTTTTATAATTCAGTCTTAAGGCCCAGGTGATGTTGGGTGCATCTACACATTTCCCTATGGTGACATTCTTACTGTGCTGTGCTTTAGTACTTCCTTTTGGAGGTATTAAAGCATGGCACAGTAACCACCTGTATTGCACCATGTGCACAGCGCATGGTTAGTTTTCACTGCTATTTAGCCATAGTAGCACACTAAAACAGGGGAGTGTTTTAGCATGCCACTACAGAAAAGGAGAAGTAGCTGCCAGTCTCATGTAGACCCACGTCACCCTACATCACTATAGCCATGTGCTATGTTACCATAGCATGTTGCTACCATGACGTAGGGTGATGTGTAGATGTGCCCATTATGTTATATTTTTTTTCAGGAAAAAGAATAAGGTGGTATAGAATAACACGTAAGCACCTAAATGTACATAGATGCCGAATAGATGGAAGCAGGCGTGTAGGTTGTAGCCGTGTTGGTCTAAGGACATAGGCAGACAAGGTTCCTTGGGTGAGTCTGATATCTTTTATTAGACCAACCCAAATAATTGAAAAATAATTATTAAGCAAGCTTTCGGGTTCAAAAACCCTTCAATAGATGGAAGAGAATCTGGCCCAAGGTCCTTCTAACCCTTAGCAGCTACTGAAGATCCATATCCCTTCCATTAGAAGGGACTTATGGTATTAATTGACAACTGTATTCTTCTGTACCTGCTTTCTTGAACTATTGTGATGAAGCTGTGCAAAAAGAAATGTAGCCTGGACATCTAGTAAGAAAGGACTGAAACCTAGCTGATAATAGAGTAGTTACCTAAAGAAAGTGGTAGAAACCCCCTATTTGAAGTCATTTAAATTTGAAAAAAATACTTGAAATGTTCTTTCTTTCTCTTTTGGTGTATTTCCATGCTAATCTCTCTGGTTGTGTAAATAATGAGAACAGCTCATGTAGCTGCCTATGTAGAATTCTTGAAGGAAAAAAAAAAATGAAAGGCTCGAGCCAAAATCCCTTATCCTAAGGTCCCTGAGCTTTGCAAAAAAATGACTTAATCCATAGGAAAATATATATATTGTCTCAAATCTGGCAAATTTCATACTTAGGTCCACACTTTGTAGCTTCAGACTGTGGTCACTATGGGTAACATTCTACTTCTGTTTTGTCATCTATGATACATTAGGCCTAGACAGCCAAATGGAAATCAATTCTTGACCACAAATTGGTAATAGAATGACATGCCATGAAAACACTTTCAGTTCATGTGAACTGGGATATATTTCATTGGCATATTTTTACTTAAAAAGCAAGGCTACTGTGTTCATGCTTACTGACTTTATTCAGAGTTGGTAGTGACATTCTCTGAATTAATTGTAGTTATAGGAAAAGCTTGTCAAGGATGGGATAAAGGTGTGTGCTACTGGAGGCAGCAGGGTACAGTACACCATAAGTCACACAGAAGGGGAATAATTGGCTTAAACTAAACCATGGAAAAATTGAGTGACTACTTTTACGTTGCCTTGAGGCAACTTTAATGTGCATGACCAACATCTGCTCCTCAGATTGCCCTAGGTTTTGCTGATCTTGGCAATATCATAAGGGTCACATATCTACAAATGAGCTACCCTTGTACAGTGGCTGTAATGTATCCAGCACAACCACTGTTTTTTTAGTATCAGGCATATAGGACATAACTCGTCCCTGAACACAGTTTTTTTCTTTAGCAGGATCAGCATCTCTGCACATTAATATTTCAACCAACTCTCCCTCTTTCTCTTTCCCAGGGCATGTTAAGAGGAAAGGGACTATGTGCTATGAAGGAATCCTGAATTCTACTTCTGACTATTAAAATGGACATGAGATTCACCTGGCTTTGAGAAACATTTGGAGATTCTAGGGAAGACAGAATTAGGTTTTCAAAATAGTATTACAATTTGCACATGCAACTCAATATAAACTATGAGTAGGGATTCATGCCATCACCATCCATTCCATTTCATCCATTCCATAGCATTCACCATCTCACAAACATTCATGAAGGTGAATTTCTAAAAAATAGGGATAAAAATGCAAGAGAAGAAGACTGATTTTGTGGTTAAAATACTCCATTAGGATTCAGGGGGTGCATGCAGATGAGCACATATATGCGCTTTGTGGCACCTCAAAGACTTTTGATGTGCCGCAAAACACACGCAGCGCACGTGAAAGGGTTTTCCATGCTGCATATTTACAGCATGGAGGCAAAATTAGATACCAGAAGCTCCTGATATCTAAAAAAATTGCAACAAAAAAAAAAAAAATCAGGGCGGCACACATGGCTACAGTGTGCACCACCTGAAACAGGAGCCTTGCTGGCAAGAGCCATGCTCCGGCTACTGGCCAGTCTCTGTGCACCTGAATCACTGATGCTACAGCCCCAGGAAATCCCCAGAACCACAGGTAAGGCTGTTGGGATAGCCCAGGTGCTGGTCTCAGCCTCCCCTACTCCACTCAAGGTAGTTGGCCGTGTGCCAGACTGCACGTACAGGGGCGTTCCCCAGGGACAAGCAGCAGTGGCACAACTATGTGCCATTGCTATTTGTCCCCAGGGAAACGCATCAGTACACTCATCTGGATGCATCCAGGAGGTCTGATTTAGTCTCCGGAAGTAAGTAAAACCTCCCATGTGACCATGAAGAAATTATTTAATCTCTCTTTGCTTTGGGGCACAGAAGTTACTGCAACATAAATAAGAATAAGGATTTTTTTTTTTTTGACTGGCTGTAAGGTAACTTGTTGCAATATAATCTTCAATGAAGAGGTAGGAGGGATGAGTTAGCATATGGTAACTTTAATCTACTACGGGGTAAATGGGTATACATGGATATTTATCATGGAACAACGGAATCCTAGTAAAACTTTTTTTCAGCTCACCATAACTTGATCACATACCTATGTCCACAGCTCCCCATCAGTGAAATGAGGCTAGTAATATTGCTCCTTCATTTGTCTTTTCTTTTTAACCTTTACCTTACTTATTTTTGGATGTCTACCCAATATGTAATGCACTAAGATTCTGATTTGGATGTGAATAATATGAAAAGAGGAAAAGAGGATGAACAACTTAAAACTAAGATGTAGACATCCTGAGCAAGAGGATATTCTGCTACTGAGCAAAGCATTCTAAAACAAAGAGAAAATATTACTGCTTCTACATAGCTCTTACTACCACCCTGTTACAGTGGCGATGAGTAGGGGGTGCACAAGGGTGCACGTGTACTCCCTGAAAGCGCTGGTGCACTGCCTGACAGCCAGCATTCCCTGCTAAGGTGATGGGGGTGGGGGGCAGGTGAGAGCACTGCTGCCCCACCAAGAGCACCAGCTGGGGAGTGGGGGCACCAGGAAAGTGATCCCCGTGGTCCCCTCATGGCCGATCACACCACCCTGGGGGGAGGGGTCCCCCACAGTCAATCACACTGACCCAGAAGTTGTTGCTGGCAACCTGGTCAGCATAATCAGCTGCGGGGGGATGCCCACCCTCTGGTCACTGTTTGGCCGCTGCAGGGGCAAGTGCCCCCCCCTGACTCAGGAGGCACCAGTCTCCCATGTGCAAACACCTGACCTTTTTCAATCTTGAAGAAACTTCCCAAGTTCAATTCATAGTTTTCCATTTTTTACTTCCTGGAAAGGGAGTCTGGCCTTGTGGAAATTGGTAGGAAAAATAAAACTTGCATCACACTGACCCTACTATTGATCTTCTGCGTAGATGTTGAGCAAGTCATTTCACTTGCTTGTGCTTGTTTCCCCTTCTACTGTTGTTCAAGAACACAATGGTGGTGCTGTAGCCATGCTAATCCAGACATAGAAGCTAGGTTTGTGAAGTGAGGTAATACCTTTTATTGAACCAATTTATGCAGTTGAAGGAGAGAATAGGCAAGATTTCAGGAAAGAAGCATCCTATTAAATTAAATTTAAAAAAAAATGTCTCTTATCTCTCCCAGTTAAGTTGGCCCAATTTAAAGAACATGGACTGATATAAAACCTCAGGCTTTCAGGTTTTAAGACACTAATGAGCAGGGATCCTGGTTTTCTCTGATAAAAAATCCTCAATTGTGAAATTAAAACAAGTAACCCAAAATTCACATTTTTTCTCATGATTAAAATGAAATACCACTATACACACACACACACACACACACACACATAATATATATGTATGTGTGTATATGTGTGTGTGTGTGTATATATGTATGTATGTATTTATGTGTGTGTGTATATATATAGTGGGGGAAATGTGGATTTTGGGTTACTTGTTTTTATCTGAAAATTGGGGATTTTTTTTTATCAAAGAAAACCAGGTTCCCTGCTGATAAGGCTTTTTGGGGGTCAGATTGTCATACCTGTAGCTATCATGGAACTTCTTATATTTGTTACTCGACACTGATGAAGACAATAATTTACCAGATGAAACCTGGCTCCTGGTCCAGTCTGGCTGTTCCCATGCCCCTCCCCTGCCAGAAACTTCAGTAAGTTCTTGAGCTGCTCCTGTCTTCCTCCCTTTCAGTGATGACTTAGGGCACCTTTACATGTGCTCCAGAGGTGTGGGGGGGGGGGGGCACTTTAATTAGAGTGGCTCCGAGAGCAGTTCTAATTAAATTGCCTGCAACATCTCATGTATTTAGCATTGCATACTTCATAATGGGGGCAGGAGTAGGAGTGTTCTAACAAAAGCTCGTTCAATGAGCTTTAGTCAAAGTGCTCCTGCTGCCATTTTGAAGCGTGGGGATGCTGTATGCATGTGACATGGAGGTTACTTCAGTGATCCTCAACACTCCAGTGAAGGGCTCCTCAATGTCCTTACTAGTCTCCTATTTACCATTTTCCATCCGCATCATAGACTCCCCATTAGGCTACCCTCCACTGCAATGCTACATCCCACTTTCCACTGAAGGAAAAAAATAAGAAATTATACAGAACTCATCCATTGCTGAAGTTGCAGAATTCCAGAGGCTCCACTTGATTGGTCATAAATAGATACACCCCTGCCTACATTTGAAATTTAAATGCAGTCCACCACCCCTCAAATCCCAGCCAGAGGCTTCCACCAGCACATGGTCACATACCTCAGATGTTCTGGAGGCAAAATACTATGTGGTGAACATAACCCAGCCAGAAGATCAACTGAAAAAAGTATGCACAAGCTTGAAGTTAAAATAGGTAGGGCAAAGCCCTTAGGCTGTAAAGTCTTTATTGAAAAAGCATTAACAGATAAAAGCCTGAGCTGGAAGTATAGTGATGTTTATGAAGAGTCTTTCAATATAGATACCATTTTCCTTTTACAGCTTTAGAAAAGCACACCTACACAATGGAAAATATTACTAGGTACATCTATACATCCAATTAATTTGAAGCAATAAACTCCGGAGCATTTTGAGCCAGAGTGAACTACCCCCAGGAGCAGTGTCTACATGTGTGCCTGGGGCAGCAGCAATTTGAGCTGAGGCAGAGCAGTTTACACCAGGGATAAGGGAACTGGGTTTCAGACCTGGGGTCCAGGTGGTGGCATTAGCCAGTGGAGTGGCTGACTGGAGCACAAGGGTGTTGGAAGTGCAGAGTTGTGTGGCTAGCCGGCAGATAGGAATCTGGGTCCCTGCTGGCTGGGCTGACTGGGTGCAATTTATGCCCACAGTTTGTTTTTACACTTGCATTTAATCACAGTTAATTACCCCAGTGTAAGATAGCACTGTCTTATGGCAGCATTAATTAGTTTACTGCAGTCTAATAGTGTCACATGTGTAGATGGTGACACTTTATTCCACAGCTAATTAGTCTGCTCCACAGTTAAGTGCATATGTAGATGTGGCCACTGAGTGGAAAATTCTGTGCCTGTTGCTTTAAAAAAGATAGGGTCCTCATTCCTCCTTTTTGTGGGTCATGGGTGGAGGAGGGGGAGACCAGTCGACGTGTTCAACCAAAGACTGTGGTGTTGGTGTCATTGAAAAGGCTTTGGCTTCCACGATCGCAGTCCACTCTTTGGTGAGAAAGGCAGTGGTCTGCTGGAGAGAGATGGCCTCCACCTCACTCCGCTGGGGAGGAAGCTTTTCTTAGCCAGACTGGCTGACCTGCTCAGCTGGGCTTTAAACTAAGCCCACCGGGGGTTGGGGGGATTACTGCCACTGCAAGCCCACTGGGCAACCTTTGTAAATTCAGCAGGCTAAGGCACTTAAGGGAGCCCACCCCTACCCTAGCCCTGGAATGATCTGTAGGGAAGACAAGGGGCCCCAATGGGGCACTTGCCTGCCTGTACACCAATGCCAGGAGCATAAACAGGAGGAACTGGTCCTCCTTCTAAACAAGAATGACTATGACTTCATAGGGATAACAGAGACCTGGTGGGACTCGACCTATGACTGGGCTGCAGGTATAGAAGACTATAACCTGTACAGGTGAGATCGTACAAATAAAAGGGGTGGAGGTGTAGCTCTCTCTGTCAGGGACATCTATGCATCCCTGAAAATTGACATTGGCACCCAGGAAGGATGACTGGAGTCTCTCTAGTTTAAAAATCATGGGGAACATGGCACGGACATCATGGTAGGAGTCTACTACAGACCTCCTAACCAGAAACAAGACCTGGACCAGGAATTCCCCAAGGAATTGGCTGAGACTGCATGCTCTCAGTGCATAGTTGTCATGGGAGACTTTAATTACCCAGACATCTCATGGGAAGAGAATTCAGCCAAATCCGATCAGTTGCAAAGCTTCCTCATGTGCTTGGATGAGCTCTACCTGACTCAAGAAGTCTATGGGCCAACAAGAGGTAAAGCATTGCTGGACCTGGTACTGGCCAAAGGGGATGACCTAGTCAGTGACCTAAGAATCGATGGAAAGCTGAGTGATAGTGACCACGAGCTGATCACCTTTACTATCCATCGCAAAGCTGGTAAGTCGGTCAGCAATACACAAGTCCTCAACTTCAGGAAAGCTGACTTTGACAAGCTCAGGAGGCTCATTGTAGAGGCCCTAAGGGACCACAACTTGACAGAAAGAGGAGTACACGAGTAGTGGTTGCTCCTCAAGGGAACGATCCTGACAGCACAAGGGATGGGCATCCTATCTTGGAGGAAGGGTAGCAAAAGGGCACAGCAACCCACTTGACTCAGCAAGGAACTTGAGGACCTCCTATATCTCAAAAGAGATACTTACAAAAGATGGAAAGTTGGAATTACCCCCAAGGAGGAATACTCAGCACTGGTCCATACCTGCAGGGACTGGATCAGGAAAGCCAAGGCTGCAACTGAGCTCCATCTGGCTTTACATATCAAAGATAACAAAAAGTCCTTTTTCAGACAATGTTAACATTGCACCCCTCGTGAACCAAATGGGACAGCTGATAACTGACACCCAGGAAAAGGCCAGTCTGCTCAATGGGTATTTCGCGTCAGTCTTTCATCAGTCCAATGCCTAGCAAGATGCGGGACGACCAGGGTGATGGTGTATTTATACCTAGCATTGGTGTTGATCTAGTAAAGGATCACCTTGAGAGGCTGGACACCTTCAAGTCCGCTGGTCCTGACAGATTACACCCTAGAGTACTCAAGGAGCTGGCAGGTGTCATAGCCCAACCACTGGCAAAAAATATTCGAAAACTCATGGCGCTCAGGTGAAGTACCTGAAGACTGGAAGAAGTCCAATGTGGTACGGACCTTCAAGAAAGGGCGGAAAGTAGATCCCAGGAATTACAGGCCAGTCAGCTTGACCTCAATCCCTGGTAAGATACTGGAGAAAATTATCAAGGAAACCCTTCTGGATAAGCTGGCTGAGGGCAACACCCTGAGGGATAGTCAGCATGGGTTTGTCATGGAAACTGGCTCCGAGGTCAGACCCAGAGAGTAGTGGTCATTGGCAGTGAATCATTATGGCACTCCATGACCAGTGGCATCCCCCTAGGCTCTATCCTTGGACTGGTTCTCTTTAACATCTTTATCAACGATGTGGACATTGGTGTCAGAAGCACACTGACCAAGTTTGCCGATAACACTAAACTTTGGGGCATAGTGTCCACACCTGAGGACAGGCTAGTGATCCATGCTGACTTGGATAAACTTAGTAAGTGGGCGGACACAAACCTGATAACGTTCATACTGATAAATGTAAGGTACTCCAGCTCGGGAACCCCACCCCCACCCCCCCCACCCCCGCAGCTTGGCAGTGCTATGCTTGCTAGCACCACTGCTGAAAGAGACTTTGGGGTCATGATTGACCAAAAGATGAACATGAGCCACCAATGCGATGTCACAGCTGGTAAAGCAAACAAAACCCTGGCTTGCATCTGTAGATGCTTCTCAAGTAAATCTCAGGATGTCATTCTTCTGCTGTACTCGGCCTTGGTGTGGCCTCAGCTGGAGTACTGCATCCAGTTCTGGGCTCCACAATTCAAGAAGGATGTTGAGAAGCTTAAAAGAGTCCAAAGGGGAGCCATGTGCATGATCAGAGGGCAAGAGAATAGACCTTATAAAGACAGGCTGATGGGACTCTTCAGCCTGGAAAAGCTCAGGCTCAGGGAGGACCTGGTAGCTGCTTATACTTACATAAGGGCTGTACATCAGGATCTGGGGGAATGTCTGTTCACCAGAGCACCCCAAGGAAAAACATGAACCAATGGGCATAAACTCCTCCAAGACTGTTTTAGGATGGACAAAAGAAAAAAAATTCTTTACTGTCTGAGCCCCCAAGACCTGGAATAGACTCCCTCCAGAGGTGACGCAGGCACCTACTCTGGACTCATTCAATAAATGCTTGGATGCTTATCTTGCTGGGATCCTTTGACCCTAGCTGACTTCCTGCCCCTGGGGCAGGGGGCTGGGCTTGATGATCTTTGAGGTCCCTTCCAGCCCTAATGTCTATGAAATCTATGAAATGAGAGGAAAATTTAGACTATATCTGTTTAAAATCATGTTCAGCATTTCTAATTGAAAGAGAACGTGGACTAGTTTAGAATAAAGTTCTTTAGATTTATATCATACTGGGGACCCACAGATCTCAACTATTTATAATTAAGTGAAGACCCTCTTAACATCCTCCTTAGATAGATGTGATTGTTGTTACATTCCAAAGGAGAAAATTTAAACATAAAAGTACTATATGCCTTGCCAAAGGTTGTGAATTAAGTCTGGTTCAGAATCTTCTGTTTCCTACATTGTGTGTTTAAAAAAAGTGTACCTTTTTTTCTTATAACCAAGTCCTGATACTCTAGGAGTCACTGGGGAATGTCTAATATTTTAATTGCTTCTGCTAATATCACTTGAAATTAGAGAATGTTGTTACTTTTCTCATCCTGGCCACACACCTCCTGTATAATCTTCCCATCACCCAGTTTCACTCTGGCTATGTTTACACTGGTAGTTAGGCTGAACCTCCAGTCTGCCCTAAGGCCCATACTCATCAATCATCTACATCACAGGTGCTCAGTCTCCCATCTGCAAGCCAACTGTGGCCCATGGAGTCATGGCGTTTGGCCTGTGGGGCTTCCATGGGTTGGGAAATTTGGTGTTGTTGAACTTGCAATTGATAAGGACACCTTCCTCCACTGCCAAATTCCCAAACCCCAATCCCTGTACAGTTGCATTGGGGTGGTGCCACACCCCATCCCTCCCACAGGTCATTTGGGGATAGGCCACACCCTGTCTCCCATGCAGCTGGATTGGAGATGGGCCATGCCCTCTCCTCACTCCACAGGATCAGGTTCAGGCCAGGTTCAGTTCTCTTCCCCTGCTTGGGGACGGACTGGGCCAGGCTTACCCCCACTCTGCATGCATAGATAGGGCCCTGCTGCAAACACCTGGTCACTGGATCGGGACCACCAGCCAGCCTGTGGATGGACTGGGTGCTTCCTATCTGGCCCACCAGCCAAAAAGGTTGAGCACCACCACTGATCTACATTAAGCCTGACTTGCGGTGTCAGGCTAGCTTAAGCTCAGAAGCTCTGATGGATTTCTGGTGATAAACCCATCCATCTCCTAGCCTGCCTTTTTGTCCTTGCAGTTTGTTTGGAACTTACCCAAGAATGGGGGGCCTCAGGCACAAGGAGTCAGCCAGCAGCCATCCCACAATTCCCTGTTCAGTTTTCCAGCCAATCTGTATTGCACTTCATATCCATACTGCCTTGAAGTACAGACAAGTGTAGAAGGAGAGAAAAGTAGTTCGTATGCTGATATAAGATATGATACAGACAGTAAATGGCAACTCTTGGAGGTTAGAATGACCTCCTGGTTCATCCGATATATTAGTGTGGATGTACCCTTTGTAGACTATGGTAAGCCTTAAGCTGTTTAATTATAAGATAGTACAGAATTACTTATATTTGCTTGCCTATAGCTTGGCTAAGAGAAGAACAAGCAAAGGAAATGAGAGAATGTCACAAGAATGCTGCAAGGTGTGGAACATTTTACAAAACTCAAGTGAAATGGGTGGAAAAAAACTAAGGTAAAGGTTACAAAGCTGCTTCAAGTACATTTAATGATTTGATGATAGACAAGGCTAATTTTAGACACAATGGCCATATCCAGATGAGCACACCTTGTGCCGTAACTACTTGTCCCTGAGGAATGCCCATGCCACATGTGCCTTGGTGTATAGCAAGTTACCTTGGGGGTGGTAGGGAAGGCTGCAGCCTTACCAGGGTCCTGGGAGCCCACTGGGGCTGAAGCAGGAACAATCCTGCTGGGCAGAGCCTGGCCGGCAGCTGCAGCGCAACTCCAAGCATCTCAGCTCTGGTTTTCAGCAGTGCATGCTGCCTGTGCACATGCTGCTCTACTTTATTTTTTCTGCAGTTTTTTTTTTTTTTTTACCCCTGTATATCTAGGGGTAAAAAAAAAACTCCTGGAAAAAAAATGGAGCAGTGCACATCTGGGAAGTGCGCCCTTGCAGTGCAGAGAACACCTGACTGTGAAGTATGCAGCCAGAAATCCTGCAGAAGACTAAGGTGTTATCAGGCTGGATGGTCCTCAGTGGAGATTTTGTCACCTTTGAGATGCCAGACCTAACTAGCAGGGAGTGGAACAGGCTGCCACAGATATCCTGAAATGGGCCATCTCTGACCACTCTATGATGGATGTCTGATGTGCCCAGCACCCAAAAATACCACCACTTTTACCTTTGCCAGGGTGAAGGAACACTAGACATGCCACTCCCAGCTGGACAGGATTTACATCTCCTTGCTGAACACCACACACGTCCATATCTGTGGCATTCAGCCAGCCTCCTTCAGTGATCTGCTACACTCAGGTCACTCTGAGTCCTAAATACTCAGGTCTGGCCTCTTGCTGCTTCAACAGCAGCATGCTGGAGAATTTGGGATTCATAGAGTCCTTCTGGGAGTTCTGGCTGCCCTGGAATGAGCACCAATGGACCTTGGACCCAAAGGAAGTGGGATCAACTTGAAGGCAGTGTACCTGACCAGCTGCAGGCATGGCCTTATCTCCTTTAGTTTTATTCCTTCTGCAGAAGAATGCTAGTGATCAACCAGCTTGTTGTATTCATGCTCTGGCACCAGTTCAATACCCTGCCTATGCTCCCAGACCTCCTGGACAATCTCCAGAGATGGGTGTTGGGGTTCTTCTGAACAGGACAACACTGGGATTCTGAAGATATCCTGTCCCTCCCCTTACATGAGGTGGGGCAGGTCCTGGTTTACATCAACTACCACATATAATTCTTCCACCTTCAGACCCTGCTGAGGGTCCTTTACAGTGTATATAGCAAAACTGTGTGGTGCCTGATTGGGCACCCCTTCCTCTGCTGCCTCCAAACAGCAACTCTTCTACCTGAGGGGTCTCCCCATGCAAGATCTCCCCAAGGTCTCCCTTTTGCAAGCTGCTGGATTTCTACCAGGACTTCCTAGTGTCTGGAGGATCCAAGATGTGGTTACCCAAGGTGCAGGCCTCTTAGTTGAGCTCCTGCTGGAAAATCTAAGCTAGTGGTACCAGCAACAAAGGTGCCCTGGGTGCACCAGAGAATGGTCCTGGACAACATCACTAATATTGGGAACCTGCTGGACTTTGTCAGGCAGGAGTGGGCAGATCCCTCTGCACTTGTATAATGCATGGAGTTGCCCACATTTTATGTGACCTACTGCTAACTCCAGCAGGTCAAGGCCTCATAGATTCATAGATGTTAGGGGCTGGAAGTGACCTCATGAGATCACCAGGTCCAGCCCCCCCTGCACTTGGGAAGGAAAGACTTCTGAGGTCAAATGACCCTAGCAAGGTGCACGTCAAGTCATTGTTTAAAGATCTTCAGGGTGGGTGATTATACCACTTCTGGGGCGGAGTCTGTTCCAGACCCTGGGCACTCAAATTGTGAAGAGGTTTCTGCTTATGTCCAATCTGACATGATCTTCAGGCAATTTGTGGTCATTTTTTCTTGTCTTCCCCTGGGGTGCCTTGGTGAACAGATGCTCCCCCAGGCCCTGATATATGCCACTTATATACTTATAGGCTGCCACCAAGTCCCCTCTAAGTCTTCTTTTCCCCAGGCTTAATAGTCCCGTGTCTTTCAGCCTCTCCTCATATGACCAGCTCTCCAGATCTCTAGTCATGCACATGGCCCTCCTTTGGGCTCTTTCAAGCTTCTCCACATCCCCCCTGAAGTGTGGCGCCCAGAACTGGACACAGTACTCCAGCTGCAGTCTCGCTAGGGCCAAGTAGAGTGGAAGAATGACATTCTTAGTCTTGCTTGAGATGCATCAGTAGATGCATGCCAGTGTTTTATTCACTCTGCCAGCTACGGCATTGCATTGGTGGCTCATGTTCATTTTGTTGTCTATCACGACACCCAGGTCTCTTCAGCTGTGGTGCTGGCAAATGTAGCACTGCTGAGCCTGGAAGTGTGTCCCTTTCTTGAAGATAGGCACCAATTGGCCTCCTTCCAGTCTTCTGGGACCTCTCCTGAGTGCCAAGAGTCCTCAAATAGCTTTGCCTGGGTCACATGATGATGTTGGCAAAATCTTTTAGTACTCTTGGGTGTAGTTCATCTAGTCCTGCTGACTTGTAGATATCCAGCTCTCTAGATGTTCCCTGACAAGATCTTTGCCAACTATGGTCACCCCCACCTTGACCATCTTGTATCCTGACAAGCAGGCTAACACTTTGGACTGGTGGAATACTGACATGAAGTGTTCCAGTCTTCTGGGACCTCTCCTGAGTGCCAAGAGTCCTCAAATAGCTTTGCCTGGGTCACATGATGATGTTGGCAAAATCTTTTAGTACTCTTGGGTGTAGTTCATCTAGTCCTGCTGACTTGTAGATATCCAGCTCTCTAGATGTTCCCTGACAAGATCTTTGCCAACTATGGTCACCCCCACCTTGACCATCTTGTATCCTGACAAGCAGGCTAACACTTTGGACTGGTGGAATACTGACATGAAGTGTTCATTTAGGAGTTCAGTTTTCTCCTGAGTGTCAGTTGCCAGCTGTGCCATTTTGTTGAGAAGC
>NW_005842158.1:1130593-1140084 GCF_000455745.1 Alligator sinensis | reverse complement strand
TCAGCAGGGGCCCTACGTTTCCCTTATTTTTTTCTCCAACTTCCTATGTATCTAAAGAAGGACTTTTTATTGTCCTTGATTCCAGTGGCTAATTTGAATTTGGTTTCTGCCTTTGCTTTTCTAATCTGCTCCCTACAGATGTGGGCTTTTTCTATGTACTCCTCCCTGGTGGTAATTCCTGACTTCCATCCCTTATATGCATCTCTTTTCAATTGAAGGAGGTCCATGACTTCCCTACTGAGCCAAGGAGGTCTCCCAACACTTTTGCTGCCTTTCTTATGAAAAGGAATGGACTTTCTTTGTGCTCCAAGGATAACATCCTTGAGGGATGGTCACTCTTCTTGGACTCCTTTCCCCATTGGACTATGGTTGGTGAGGCCCTGCAGAACCAATCTCCTAAATTTATGGAAGTCAGATTTCCTAAAATAAAGGATTTCTACCTTCCTGACTGATTTCTCTGTCTTACGGTGGATAGAGAAAGTGTTCATCTCATGGTGATCATCTCAAGTGATCTTCTCCCTGCTGTTCACTTCTCTTGCCCCTAACCAAGAGGTCCTATGCAAAGCAGTCCTCACCCACCCATTTTTCACAGTCCTCTGGAGCTAGTTGTGGGTCGCCTTCCTTGACAGACCCCACAACACAGCCCACCTCACCCCCTCAGTATGTTGAGGAATATCAAATCTGGCTTCTTCCAGATATCCTATAACCACCACCTCTACATGTTTGCTCTCCACAACATCCATCATTCCATCCTTGAGTCCCACCCAGACACCAAGTGGCAGGACACTTTTGGGGAGAGCGAGGGTCCCTGGTGAATGATCCTATTTTCCACCCTAATCCCATGAGCCACCAGGGACACAAGTTGGTGGCTTCTTCATCTGGCACACTTCACAGATTTCCTAGACACTTGCCCCTTCTGTAATCAGAGGAAAATCCTGGATTGTGCCAGACTGCAGCCCATCCACCGCCTCCTCAGGACCTCCTCCTGAGGTTTTGGCTGTACTTCTGCCTTCACTTCCAAAGCCCCACCAAGTCCTGGGATCTTCTAGTCAACCTCCTCCTGGCTCCAGCCAAACTCACTGTCTACAAGATGAGGAAGGAGACCTTGGCTGAGGGGAACCCAGGCAACTATGGAGCTGTTTTCCTGTCAGTCTTCCATACACATGTCCAAGAAGGGGTTCACTGGTTACCATCCACAGACTTATCAGACACTCAGTAGTGTTCAACCTTTTGGCCCTGTTGGCCATTGTGGATCAGAACCTACACACAAGGATGAGGCCCCAGGGGCCCTGCACCACCTCTGCCTGCCAGGATTGGGCCCCATACTTCCTTTGTCAGCCTGGCTCAGGCTCCAGGGATCCCATAGTGCTTCTGCTCTCTAGGACTGGACTCTGGGCTCTGAGACATCCCCCATCCCCATGTGCCAGGCCCAATCCTGGCACTGCCCTGCATGTCTCATCCACTATGCAGGTCTGTGGTCCCACTTGGCTCCTCCTGGACCTGACAAGGCACTGTGGCTGTATCTGCCCCATGGGATGGGTGTTAAGCACCCCATTCTAGCCTGATTTAAAAAAGAAAACTCTTTTGGACAAATTAAATACAATATATCAAATCAAGCTGGATTACAGCAAAGCATTTTATACCTTGCTATATGTGCGGGCCGGGAGTGACCCAAGCCCTTTTTCGTGCTGCACGCAGGCTGTGGCCAGCAGCCCAGGCACGCTGGATCGGAGAGGGAGGGCGACGAGCTGGAATTAGGCACAAACGCTTAGCGGTAGTTTTAAAGATTGTTTACTTACACCAAAGATGGTCGTGGTGTAGGCTGGAAAACTTGCTTGAGTTGCGGTTACAGACAGGAAAGAAGAGAGGCGGACAAGAGTTCTAAACTCGTGAACTCTAGCCCAATCCGGCTGAAGGCTCTAAACACGCGAGCCTGTCGTGTCAACCGAAGAAAGTACTTGTCCGAAAGAGCTCTGAATAAACTCACAAGAAGTTTGCTAGGCTCCGTGGGTCCTTCTGCTCACTCATTCACACAAAGTTTGCTAGGCTTCGTGGGTCCGGTTCTTTTGCGTGCACGAAGGGATACATCTAGGAATCTATCGGCGATGGGGAGAGGCTAGAGGCTGATCAGACCTCTGTTGCCTGCTTGAAATGCGCTGGGTCCGTAAGGATCCGCAGCACTTAGAGATCTTTACACAGCGTGAAGTCTCCTCCTCCCGGTGTTCGTGGAGTCCTCCAACTTGGGCGGAAACCACTCAAGCCTTTTATACGGCTAGCAAGCCAATCACTAGCCGCCACGTGTGAATAATTTAGAACTGGCCAATAATGGGACTCGAATTAGCATACAAATGGCAGGAACTCTTTGCAACGAGCATTTCTGTGCTGCAACAAAGAAATGCACCCTGCAAAGAAAGCTTCAAATTGGCGGGAAATTCTCCCTTGCACCAGGGTTCTCTTTTGCAGCAGAAAACTCCACCGTGCAAAGAAGCTGTAATTTAGCGGGAACAATTTAGCAGTGCCGAAGCACACAAAACAAAAATCACACCCTTTGGGTTGTGACACTATAGACCTGAGATATTTAGATTACAGTTCAGGGGAAAAAAATCCTTACTATTAAAACATTCAGGCAGCAGAATAGACTGTGCAGGTAAACTGAAGATCTCCTCCATTAGCAGTTTTCAAGAGAAAACTGGATAAGGATTGAACTGGGATCACTTAGGAATAACATTCTTGTATTCATGCAGGGGTTGGACCAGATGATGCCTGAGGTTCCTTCCAACCTTGTGATTCTGTACTGGAAGTTATTAGTTAAACTTGCAAAGATGGATATTGCTGGAAAACAACATTGGGAAAGTGAATGAGAAACTGGATAAAGGGGACATAGCAGTAGGTCATGTCAAAAGAGAAAGTATCAGACTCCAGGGAGGTTTCCAGTGAAGCTTGATAAGGATAAGTCTTGCTCTTATTAATATTTTCATCATTAACCCTAGCGCACAAATTCAAAATGATACAATTTGCTGATGATACAAAGTCAGGCAGCATCCGAAATGCAGAGGAGGATTGATGTATCATGCAGGAAGAAGGCTGAGGTAATAGAAATGTGATGAAGTTTTGCAGATCAAAACACAAAGTCATGAACTTTGGGACTAATCACAAGAATTCTGGCCACGTCCTGGGGTTCTCCTGCTGGGACCAATGGAAGAGAAGGATGTGGAGGGGCTGGCTAATCACAGGGTGACTATGTGATGCAGCTGTGAAAAAAGGCACACGTGATCTGAGGATTTATCCATGGTGTTATTTCCTTTAGAACAGGGGAAATAGTATTATTGTGTGAGGTCCTGGCAGGGCCCCATTTGGAGCATCCTGTAAAATTGTGACCAACCATATCCAAAACAGATGAACTCAAACTAGAACAGGTGCAGAGAAGGGCTACTAGGAGGATCAAGGGAATGAAGAGTCTATCTAACCACAGGAGATTGAGAACTTGGCTTGTTTAATCTAGCAAAACAAAGGATGAGAGGGGATAACATTGCTGTCTATAAATACATCGGGGGTTAACGCCAGGGAGGAAAGTGAATTATATAAGCTAAAGGAAAAGGTTGGCAAGAGAACGAATGGATATAAACTGGTTATGGATATTTTTTGGCTGGAAATTAGGAGACAGTGCTTATCTATTAGATCAGTGAGATTCTGGAATATACTTCCCATATGGGGTGGGGGGAAGGGGAAACATTGAAAATATAGCTACATAAGGTAGAGCTTGATCATTTTATGAAAGGTTTATGACAGCAGGGGACCAGATCATCCAAGGCTTCCAAATACCATTTCAAGAAATCTCACTTCTTGCATTCCCCCAACTTTTTCTTCATTCTTGCTCATTTTTGTAATTATAGGCAAAGCTCTTTCTATTCTCTCTGTCACCACAACCCCCCCCCCCCCAAAAAAAAAAAAAACAACTTAGTATTATCTCTGTCCAGTTTATTTAATTAAATTTCTCTTGCACCCTCTGCTATTGTGGCTGGGAGGTTTTTTTTCTTTTCTCTTCTTTTTAGTGGCAACAGACAGCACTGACCAGAAACTGGAATTTCATTCTACAGAACATTTCTGACATCTTTTAAAGTAATTATTCCGAGGAAGAATCAACAAGTGAAAATTTTAACTTGCCTCAAACCAAAGTATTTCAAAGCAAATTCAATGCAGGGCAAGCAAACCCTTCCACTGCAATAGGCTTGAAATGTCTCCTTTTTTCTCTACCATTTGGCTTCATTTCATTTTGACTTTTATATTAATTTAGAACACTGAATGTGTTCTAGATTATGCATTATAGTAAGTAGAAAATGTAACTATCACAATACAGTTCGTGTTTTATAGTGTATCAAAATCTAAGCACCTGAAGCCCAAGGTGATGAAGTCAACATAACTAGGTCAACCCTTTTCTCTTGACTATGCAATTAAAACTTTTAGATGAAACATTTAGTTCTTGACAAAATAATAGTTTATGGTAGAAGAGTGCTCTCTTAATAGCCCTATTTATGGACTGAGGGTAAATTTTATTTTGTTTTATGAACCTAGATGGCATGTGTTCAACTGCAAAATTGCAGGTTTGGGCACTTATGCACAGTTTGGGATCCTGTATTTCCAGAGGTAGATCCACCGTGGCATGGTCGCACCCCCATTTTCAATCTTGCTGGGGAAGCAGCAGCTAGGGATATTTTTAAGTCCCTGAAACAGGTAATAATCCACCCTTCTCAGCACCCCTTTCCTTTTCCTCCATGCTTAGCGACCCCTTCCATACCCTCCCCCATTCTCTTCTTCCTGTTCCTGCAACGGCATCTGCCCACAAGTGCTCCCACTGCTGCTGCCCTCTCCATCTGGGCTGCATGGGTAGTGAGACTCAGCTGTGAATAGTGGCAAAGGATGCAGTGGGTTCTCCAAGTCCCCCTGGGTATTTCCCACCAACTTGCAAGAAAGCTCAGGGAGGGGGAACCTACCTGCCTGCCACTGTCACTGTCCCTAGCCAAGTCCAGAGAGTCCAGCTCCCTGCGCAGCCACTCCCTGCAGCCCCAGCTGGAAGGGGGCAGAAGTGACCAGGAAAGTGGTGGCAGTGGGTGGGTCTTCCTGCACCCAGAAGCATAAGTAGAGGGTGAGTGGGGAGTGGGAGGGAGGAGATGGGGGGTGTCATTAGGGAGACAGTGCTGAAAACTGGAAGGCCTATCGGTTCACCTTCAGTAGTGTGGGCTATGTCCACAATAGCACAAAAGTCCTGCCACTTGGTTGGGCAGCTAGCAGGGAAGGAAACAACTGATTAAGGGGGACAACTAATGAGAAAAAGGATGTACAAATGGACTAGAGGTTCAAAATGAGTGCAGCACCAAGGGACACTGAGCAGAGCACCCCAGACAGCGCCCACCTGAAAGCTGGTGGGATCCTTACCTGATTAGGGACTTTTAAAAAGTCCTTGTCTACTGCTTCTACAGTGTAATCTGCCCACTCCACTGGGGGGACGGGAGCCACGAATGCACAGACTGGATTGTGTTAAGTATGCTTTGAACAGAGACTATGGATTTTCTTATCCCATGATCTGGATTAGCTTTTTTAACCCTTATGTCTCTAGGGGTTTGCAGCTTTGTTTTTCTCTTCTACCCACCTTTGCCTCTCTCAGCTGTTCCCCTCTCCTTTCCTTCCTGCTTCCCTATCCTTTGCATTTACATCACTCTATCTGTCACACAGCCTGCTCCCTGCAATTCTTCTCATAGCATCTGATGAGGTAACATGTTGCTGATGAAAGCTCATGCCGGTCTGAATGAGTTAGTCTATATGGTGCAACTCTGCCTTGCTTCCTACCTGACTTCAAACTAATGCAGCTAACTACCTCTCCCAACTCCTGGTGTGTTCTTCTTTCTTATGATAAAACAGTGTCCATATCTGTATCTGTGTGCCCTTTGGTGTTTTTGTTGATTCAGGAGTTCTTGGCCATCAGAGACATTACCAGGGATCGCTCCATGGAAGTGACTGTCATCAATCCCCCCTGAAGAGTTGATGCTATGAGATGCTAAGCAGCTTTGTCAGGAGGTTTCAAGGATGCTCAGCACTGAGATACTCTCCCAACATACACAGTGGCTAACTTTCCCACAATATCAGTTCCACTATTTGAATAAGAAGGTACCAGTTCTATAATCAGACCAATCAGGATCTTCCACCAAAGCAGTGGTTCCACTCACATGAATCCTCATAGACATGAAGAATGCAAAATCAGAATTTTGCTTCTTTGGGTTACATAATTCAGTATCTATCTATCTATCTATCTATATAAAGGGCTTAGTCCATCTATCTGTGTGTCTGCCTGTCCGTGACACTTTTGGGGGATGTGGCTCCTGGGGGCATGGGGTCCAGCCAGTGCTGTATCAAGAATACTTGTCAAGAATGACAGGGTGGTGGTGGGCAGGTGGGGACAGAGCTCTGCCACCCACCATACTGCACCACCACCGCTGCCTCCCAGGAGCAGGGGGTGGGGAGCTTGTACATGGTGACCACCATCACCACCCACTGCCCCGTACTGCTGCCGCCCTACGTCTGGCCAAGTACAAGCTTCCCCCACCTCCACTCCTGGGAGGTGGCAGCAGTGGCACAGAGCAGGGGTGGGGGGGCTGGATGCGGAGCAGGGGGGTGGTGCACAGCTGCATGTGGAGTGGTGGCGGTGCAGTGGGGGTGGTGGCCATGGCAGCTGCCACATGCAAGCTCTCCCCTGCCACCTGCTTCTGGGAGGAGGTGGGATCATGGAGTAATGGTGGCGGTGCTCCGTCCCTGCCTGCTTGCCTGTCATTCTTGACAGGCAACTCGCTAGTATATTTATACTAGTCAACTAAGAATTATTGGCAAAAAATGAAGAGATAATTTGGGAAATCAAAAAAATGTATGCACTTGGAAAGGTTCTGGATCTTCGATGAAAAAATGAAACAGGAAAAAATAGATTTTCCTTTTTTTGAACACTGAAAAACCCTTGGGTTTTGTTTCGGGGTTTTTTTGTTTGTTTTGTTTTGGTTTTTGGAGAAATTAACAATATTTGGGTTTCACTTTATTTGGATTTCAATATTTGATTATTGAAAACCCAAGGTGTTCAGTTGTTTTTGTTTGTTTGTTTGTTTTTAAAGGAACATTTTCAAGTTTCCATTCTTAATGGTTAATGGAAAATTGGATTTCAATTTTTTTTTCCCCATATCCTTTCAAACCTCTGAGAGAATGACCATTTTTCTGACCAGTAATTCT
Source organism: Alligator sinensis (assembly GCF_000455745.1). Classification (NCBI taxonomy): domain Eukaryota; kingdom Metazoa; phylum Chordata; order Crocodylia; family Alligatoridae; genus Alligator; species Alligator sinensis. The sequence goes on along the minus strand of NW_005842158.1, from coordinate 1,132,818 downwards.
ACCAAATCTGGTTTTGAACCATTTCGCTCATGGCTTCATTGGCCAACAATTGTAATTCACTTATTTCCTCTTGCTGACTTCTCCATTTAACTTGCTGCTTCACATGAAAGCAGCTAAAGAAAGGTCACGTATCTCACTGGCAAACTATTAACTGCTGACTACCTGCAGCTGGGGCTTAGCCCTCTGCAGGCTATGCACCTCCTTACAGGAACTTTTTAATAAGGCCAAGAAGAATGTTTTCTTATATTAGGTAAAGCCCCTACATCACAATATGGAACACACCATGCCTTCTTTTGTTAAACAGAACATGACACTGAATCCAACAAAAAAACTCTGTTTTAAGAAATCACTATCTGTTAGGAGCCATTGCAAATATAACAACCTGGTTGCAGAGTCGTTAAGGTACATTACTGCCACTCTAACCAAATGAGCTTGGGCTTTGTTCAGGATGCATGGGAAAAACTGGCCCAGGTGTAAATAGCTACTGTCAGTTGGGCTCAAGAATGGAAGGCAATGTAGGAATTTCCTTTAGGGGTTCCCTTGCATAAATCCAGTTTCAAGGCCCTACTCCTATATAATACCACTAACAGTTTATTGCAGTATATAAGTCTATTTTTAGTGCTGTAGTTCTCCTCCTGGCCAAAGGCCATGTTAACCACATCAGTCCCTTGGGTCCTGCTGGTTACTGAAACTAGTGTGCTCTATCCAGGCTAGCTCTATAGGTAATTAGGCTTATGTGGGACTTTGACCCTACATAAATAATAACACTACCAAAAATGAAGCAAAAATCTACATTTTTTGTTCTTTTATTAAAACAATGAACTAAAAACATTCCTAGGGTAACTTCACTGGAGGAATGAATCTGTGCTATTAATTCAATAGTAGACCTTCAATGCTTGCAATTTGCATATTTTAATATGAATATTGCTATGCTGAATTATACGTACAGATGACCTGACCCTCAGATGTTACTCGTTATGAATGGTCAATGCCATATCGACCAGAAGTGTCTACAAAGAGAAGAAAGGAGCAAAATAAATTCAAAAGCAGAAAGATGGGGCCAGCTAGGAAATTCTGATCCAGCTGTCAGTTTTGAATTGTCCCTGTCTTTGGTGGCATTTGGACCTAATGCGATTTATAGATTGAGGAGCTTACTGCAAAATTAGCTAAGTAGGTGTTGGAACCAAGTCCTCATGTTACCTTGCAGTGAAATAGAAGGTGACTCCTAACTTTGTTGTTAATTAAATGTTGGTTTTCCCTGTTCAACTGGTTACATTTTTGTTAATATTTAATGACAAGGAAGCTTAGATTAGAAGGCTTACATTCAGTATAAATGAGTGAGATCTTTAATACTGTGATGTGGGTTGTCTTATGGATGGTATCAGTTGCCGGTAAGGTAGCCCCTCCCCTTGACTCGCTTGCCACGACTTTGCTGTTAAATTCTCACAAGAGGGTTCCAGTGGAGATCTTCCCAGAGGGGTTCCCCGACACGGTTGTACTCACAGTTGTTAGGCACAAAGTTCCATGGGGCTCCGCCTCCCCTACACCACGTCCACTCACCAAACGGTCATGCGTGGTCGGATGTTAGCCTTGGTCTTTGCGGGCTTGCCCCACAGTAGGCCTCAGATGGAAGGAAGAGCACGCAGCTGAACAATTTAGCTGGCTCGTGTCCCCTCTCTCTCTATTCCTTGGACTTCCTTCCTGTCCTTTAGTGTCTTTTCTCCCTATCCTCTTCAGAAATAATATTCTCCTGGGGAGGAGTGGGATGCGGAGCCACCTTCCCTTCCCCAGTGATCTCCAGGGGACTCTGAACCCCTCCCCTGCTCTACTTCTCCTAGTGGAAGTGCTGGTCTCTCTTGACCCACCTTCATCAGGGAGCTGCGTTGTCTCCCTTGCTCTACTTCTCCTAGGGGAAGCGCTGGTCTCTCCTTGCCCACCTTCAGCAGGGAGCTGCTGTGTTGCCCCTGCTCTGCCTTAGTCAGGGGCTCAAAGGTTTCCCCTGCCTTGCTTGCCGGTCCTTCATGGGCTACAGTATGCCTCTTCCCGACAGGAGCCTCAGCACACCGGACATGCTGCCAGCCACCTCTCTCCCTCTCTGGCTCCCCTTCCCCGTGGCTCCTGTCAGGGCTTTTAAATGTTCCCACAGCAGCCATGCCGGCTGCCATGATTGGACCGGCTGCCTCCCACATGGGGAACAGCTGCTTAAATAGCCAGCGGAATGCCGG
>NW_005842158.1:1122996-1130583 GCF_000455745.1 Alligator sinensis | reverse complement strand
GCCGCGGTCCTGGCTCCAGCACCGCCGAGTCTGCCAGAGGTACGTTCCCCCCTCGGGGGATCTGCTTCTGGGTTTTGTTCACCCCACAGTTTTCCCTCACCTCTTCTCAAGGCCGTGGTGGCATGTCGCTGCCACAAATATATATATATAAATGTGGGAACATAGAAAGTGGCAAAGTTGATAATTTAACAGGTGTATTTATTTATAGCTTTCCCAAATTGAAGCCCAGACTCCTGTTTTGACACTTCCATAGCTATTTTCTCTAAAGTCTACTGACATGAAGGTCAATTTGAGGTCAAGTCAGAGGGCTTGCCCATTTGATGTTAGCAAGTGTGATTTGCCCATGACCAGAATACATGGTGCTGAGTTATGTGATATTCATGAATCTTCTGATCTTGTGGGACAGATAAAAGCAGAAGATAGGAAAGGAACAGAGCCCACATGTTTGGTAAGTGGTCCAATTATAGAGGTAAGTTTGGGGGGGTTTTTGAGAATCTAGAGCTTTGCTTTTATGGATGTCCCTGAGAAAAGCCAGAATTTGCTTTTAAATGGCAATGTGTTATTGTTGTGTTCATATGGATGGCTATAGAAGATACTGGAGTGTAACGTGATTGCTCCTGTTAAGATTTCAGTCAAAAAGTAACGTTCAAGTACTGGTGCTGTTGATGTTACTGCATTTTCTGCTTCTGCCCATAATGTGGCCAGGGTCAACATGAAGGTTGCTGGAGCACTTGTGGGTTTGCAAAGGCTGTTGAATCCAATTACTGCCCATAGGCCCAATTGTGTAATAGTTACAGAGTTCATTGGATACACTTATTTGAGTAAGTGCTCTCTGACACATCAGGCACATCTTCTTAAATAAAAAAGCTAACCCGTAAAACGGGGGTTGGCCAAATATACTCCATGGGCCATATCTGGCCTGCCACTTGATTGTATCTGGCTTGTGCTTAAGTTTTGGGTAGACCTGTGTCACATTGGTTAGCAAGTTAATAAGTGCTATTATTTTAAGTGTGGAAATGACATGAAGGATAGAGAACCGCTGCTGCACACGGCCCTTTTGGCTGCTTTGCCTGCACTTGTCCCTTGGAGGGCAGCAGGGCCCAATGCGTTGCCCCTACCCTTGCCCACAGGAGGGAAGCATTGCTCCAGGCATGGTCTGCACCATGCGCAATGGCAGGGAGAGCAGTGATGTGCACCCAGAGGCCTTTCGTGTGCGGACATAGCCGGCAAAACAGCCTGGAAATGTCCAGCAGGTAAATGAGCTGCAACCCTGCTACACACAGCCCCTGTCTGCTCCCCTCCCTGAGCTTCCCCCAAGTGCTGGGGGTTGCAGCTGAGCAGCAGGCAGATACAGGATGCTCCTCTGTGGAGCCAGTGCCAACAGGACACTGCTCCACACTGCCTAACCCTTCTCACTTCTTGGCCTTACTTCTTGCTTTGTGCTTGCATGGATTTGCCACTCTTCAGGAGTGGCGGCAAACACAGCACATCCAGCACAGCCCAGCACCATGAGGCCTCACTTTGCAGCAGGGAGCATGGCATGGCCTGCACCCCATCAGTGGTGGCACATCTGGGGGCAGGGTATGAAGGCTACGGGCAGAACCCAGTGCCTGGCACTACTATAACACAGGGGAGTGAGAGGGGGGTGGACATTGTGGTAGTGCTATTATCTGTGGTGATTTGGGAATTGTTTTGTAGAAATGTTTATGAAAATTGTGTGGGAACTTGGGAACTTTTTCTGGAAATGTGTGGAAATATGATGACACGTGGAAAACTGGTTATAACATTTACAGTATAAACTTTACACTATAAATGCCATCATAATTTTTAAATAAAGGGTTGTTAAACACTATAAACAGTATGTGTGTGGCCCTCAACATCTCACCAAAACCCATTAAGTGGCCTACCAGACCAAATGATTGTTCAGCCCTGCCTTAAAACATGATTCATCTATCCGTACTCATACATGGGTCTCTGTCTGTGGCTCCCTGTCTAGTCACACTGATTTCAGTGGGCTGCATAGCATCATCTATGTGTAGCTCACAGTAACACTTTTTGGGCAAGGGAACCAAAATGCAGGCCTACAGTGAATGTGCATCCTCTATTACACTTCTATATGGAAGTGCAGTTTACTGTAACCCAGCCCCCAGACTTGTATGACCAGCCCGCAGGTTACAGAACTCTGCCTACTTGTCCCCTCCATGGACTGGAACATGATCTCGGTTTCCCTGTGTGCAATGATGGCTGGAGTTACACCCTCCCCAAGCACATACATCCTCCCTGCAAGATGAAAGGATTGTTCTATCCATGCCCCCAACCACCATAAGGACCAACCCAAATCTCACCCCATGGGACTCCCCTCAAGGCAAGGGTTTGCCAAGTAGAAACTGTAAAGAGAGTGATAGTGCAATTCTCTAGCACATGTGCTAAATATCTTTGCCTTTTAGCACTTCTTCTATGATCAAGTGCTCACCAACCTGGATATAAGCTCCTCCTACAAGCTCTAATGGCTTGAACAAGCCATCCATACAATTCTGTGTAAAACTTTCACTCTGCGCTGTTCTGCAGAGCTTCTCACACTGCCCCCATCACTGCAATATTTAGGCACCACCCAGGAACCAATGAGAATGGCATCTTTCAAAAGTGGTTTATTCCCTCTCACCCTGCCCGAAGAAGACTATCAGTTGCTTAACTGAGAGGGAGCAATTGAGGCAGCGGCCTTAGTCACCATATTTGGGTAGAAGGTGTAATAGTAATCACAGGTGGCAGGTTGCCACCAGGGCCGGACACAGGTGTGGGCAAACCAGGAGGCAACCCTGGGCCTGGACAGAAAGGGAGCCTGAAAATGATGAAAATAACAATCATTATTATCATTATTTCTGGCGAAGCGAGGCCCAATACTAAAAATTTGCCCAGGGCCACCAGAAGTCTAAGTACTGTGCTGGTCACCATGCCACCTCTGGCAGCACAGCAGCCAGTGCTGCCCCCTGTACCACTTCTGCCCAGGGTAAAAAGCTTCCCTATGTACCCTGGGCAGAGGTGTACTCCTCTGGGAAGTAGAGTGTGTGCAATAATGTGTTCCTTTTTAGCAGGATTGTAGCTGCAATTATTTGTGTTCTTTGATATCATCTACGGTATAGAGGTGCACAGTTTTTTACATACTAGTAGAATAAGCTACTGCACATTAAAGTGAACATGTAGATGCACCCAGTGATCAGGTGCTGTATAGACACATAGTAACGAACAGAATCTGTCTCAAAGATCTTGTGATCTAAACAGAGAAAGCAACCACAGAGGCTATGCCTACATGGCAGCAGCAGCGTGTCTCAGCTGAGAAGTTCCTGGGCATGTCCAGCCCATCTGCTCCCCTTCAGGTGCTTCAAATTTGGAAATATGCCAGAGAGGTGCCTATGGAGTCATCCCCAGTAGCCATTCCTGAGCACCCTGGAGACTGGAGACTCAAAAGTGGCTGCAGAGAAACTCTCTGGCACTAGCCAGTACCTTCCTTATAATCCACAGTTTCCTTCTACCATCTCCTGACCACACTAAATGTCAGTCTGAGGGGGTTTGCTGGTGAAATGAAGATTGTGCAGATCTCTGAAGTTAAGGAACTTTTCCTTGCTTCAGACATTTAAATTAAAGTCTATTTAAGAAAAAAAAAAAACCCTACAAGACACAGTGCAATTTTAAAGTCATTTGGCAAACTGATTCTGTCAAGAAAGCTTAGTTTCATTCTGTTTGCTTGCAACAGCTTTTTTTTTTTTCCATAACTCTGCTGTTCTTGTTCTTTTAATACATCGGGGAGGCCTGTCAAGGCCTATCCACTCTCTAAATAGCTTTGCAGATTAAATTTTTAACTCTACTCTCTTCATGCAGATGTATATTTCTGACAAAGAATTGCACTGACATGTCAGCTTCCATCTTTCTCACAAGAGAGGAAACAGCTACGTGCCAGCACTGCTCAAAACTCCGAATCGCTCCAGCCAAAAGAAAAAAAAGGGGGGGAGCAAAATTTAAAATAAAATAAAATGAAATAAAATGAGGAAAACCCTACACTCGTTTATTTCAGCCTTGGCTGAGTTAATTTCACTCCACATGGAGGTTCCCCCTATTTTACTTTCACCTTCAGCAATGCTCGAAACCAGCAAAATGAGAGATCGAGGAATGTGGAGCGGGTTTTGTTGCTGTTGTTGTTGTTGCTGCCACAGAGACACCTGAACTTCTAACCAAGGACACTGTGCTACAACCAGCCTTGCCCTTCAGCTCATGTTTTAGCTGGGAGTTATTTTTCAAATACCGTTTTGTACGTAGAACTGCCAATAGAATTGTAGTCCACTGCAGGCATCCTGCCTGGGGAGGGGTTGGGAAGCCGGAAGAATGAGTGCTTTTGATTGTGATTAGTGCCCTGTTAAGTGTTTCTCAATGTTTTTGGAGGACAAAGAAAGAGTTTTAGGAGGAAGACCCAGGTTTTGAAAACATAATCAATAAAGCATCATACCCATGAGCATTTTCTCGGATTTAAGTGGGATATCTCATGGTGTGGAGGAATTACAGACTCTGTCCCCAGGACAGATCTATTCATTTACCTGGATCAAAATTTGACTAGTGTGTCATCATCCTAGGTTCAATTTTTTTTTCCCCCTGTGGAACCAATCATGTAAATAGGTCATCGCTTATGCATAAGTCGTTGCTTATGAATTCTTCTTGCAAAAAGCTTCTTGAGGATTCAGGAGGCTTCTGTGAGCTAAACCTAGGGCACAGATGCTTGAACGTGGACCAACAATATGGGTAGAAATACTGGAGCAATTTCATCTCTGGAACATTTCTAAGGATCTGGGCATTTAAACATGGTCATGAATCCTTTATGAGAGTAGGTGTATGGAAATGCATGGGATTACTTGTGTGATTAAAGAGTACTAATAAGAATTTGCTGGATTATGCTTTACAAAGTCATATCCTCAGCTGATGTAAATTAAATGCATTGGGGATGTATAATTAGGAGATGCCACTAAATACAATTAGAAGACACCAGTCTGCACCATCTAAACCTTGATTTTTCAGACAGATGGTACCTGTGCCCAGTTGTTTTCTGCATGTGTGCATGCTGTAACCAGGGGTAGGATGATGCAATGCATATCAATGCATTAGAACAGGAGTGTCTCCTTTGTAGGAGATGAGCATTGAGCTTGTACATGCTAAGATTAAAGGGATTACCTTAGAGTCATAGCTAAATGTTGTCCTCTGGCACATACCTACTACTCTATGGCCTCAGTTCGGGTTGTGTGTGTGTGTGGATAGATAGATAGATCTGCAGTTTATAGACATCAGGTGATGAAAAAGGCCCACTAGCTCATGTCATTCTACCACAGCAGGTCAAGCTTTGCCACCACTACAGGCATCTACACATGCATTAATGAACTTCTTCTAATGTTCACCATTTAGTACCTCCAATATGAGGTACTAAATAAATGTGCATTAGGCTGCACTAATGCACAGTATGGCATGCACACACTTTTTAGGTGATGCTTAATGGGCAGTAGCATATTCTACTGTGCATTAACATATTAGCACAGTTTTTTTACATACTAGTAGAATAAGCTACCGCACATTAAAGTGAACATGTAGATGCACCCAGTGATGCTAAAATTGCTATGTTCTTGTTCCATGATCCTTTTCCCAGAATCTTCTGTATGGTAGCAGCTGATGACGTTAAAAAATCTTTAAAATGGAACTGTGTCAAGCATGGCACTGGAACTATGACATTCAAATACTGATATGCAGCTATAGATACATGTATAGATATAGAAGAACCTGAATGATTTGTATCCCGGCGGTTCATCTAAGTTAGACTCCTACCTCCATTTGGAAATTCATTAAACAAGAGCTAGGAACTCCGGACTGAAAATTTTGGTTCCGGCCCTAATTTCCACAGCTCTTTTAGCACATGGGTCTCCATTTGGGGATTTAGTTTTCATTTGCATTGGAAATAAATGAGTGCTTTCTAGTGAAATCCATGGGAGAAGGATTGGACTCTTTTCACTTCCATTTGCAACTACACAAGGAAGTATGGCAAGAGAAGTTTTTCCCGTACCATTTCTGACTATGTCTGGAACCAGAAGTTGCTAGATGCCATCACAATGGAGGAAGCCATGGACAATACCTTTGAGGATCTGAGTCTTAATATCTCTAGGCTTCACTTCTCCAGTGAACACAGGACAGGTCATAGGGACATCTGTATTCTGTCTCTTACCTGATCTGGGGCATAGAATTGTGCTTCAGTTGCCTTATTTATTGTCCAGGGAGAACAGTACCTCGCTGCCTAAGATATCTGTATGGCCTAATAGCTGTTATCTTAGAGTACCTCATTTTCTCTAATGCATTTTTTCTCACAGCACCTCCAAGCAAGACAGAAGTCCTGTTGTCTTTTTTTAATAGCTGGAGAAGTGAAGCCTAGAGATATTAAGACTCAGATCCTCAAAGGTATTGGGAAGTAGGTACCTAAATACCTGTTGTAGGCTCTGGGCCTAACTGACTACAGCAAAGTGATAAAGAAAGCCTGTGGCAAAGCAGAGGAGGACTGAAGCCAAGGGTACATCATGGTAGGAGCTACACTAACCACTCACTCATCATTTCTTTGTCCCACTTACATGACCTGGAACAAAAGCTTCTGAAATACCAAGGTTGGATATTATCACCCATCACTGTAGTGTGACCAGCTCCCAGAAAAAAAACCCTCAAGGCTCCTTTCCAGATACAGTGTTTGCTGAATGCATTTTCAGTTCTGCTTCCTACAATTAGCCCAGGAAATATTGGCATCCATTCAGCCCTTGAAAAGCTGAAATGTGTTGCCTCTTTCCACCATTTCTGAAATCTGGGGAATTTCAGAGATAACCTCTTTAAACAAGTTTTCATCAGGATGATAACACAACCTGGAGTAAGTCCCTTCTATCTCTCTGTGTTGTTTTCTCTCTGTGCAAAATGACAAAAAAAAAATCTTACATACTGATGTACTTCGTATGTTGTGAGATCTCCTGATCAACATTACTGAGTGCCACTTTGTTTGGGCATAAAATGGCCTTTTTTTGAAAATGAAGTCATATACTAAAAATGGTAAATGTTATATACTTAAAAAAAAAATCTCCTCTGATATTTTTGCAAGAGTTTTTGTTTGAGCTTTATCGGTATGTGAGAATTGTTTTGTTAATGCAAACATTTGGGGTTTTTTCAGTAAGGAGAAAATATTAAAAGCTATCTGGACAGTCATTTCAATTCAACCTTTCATACCAAGATGTCACGACACGGTGAAAGGGGGAAAAATGGATTCATTCTGAACCCTGAGAAACAGTCAAAATCAAAATATATATATATATGTTTTCTCATTCTTTTTGTTTTATTGTTTGCCCAGCTCTAGTTGAGTGGACTAGCGAGCTAGTTAGAATTGTGCTTCTAAAATATTATGGTACTATTATACTGGAACAAGGAGAGGTAGGACACCCTCAAAATAAATGGGACCTAAGTCATAGGCAGTGGAACTGAAGACAAGTATTGTTGGCCACGCGAGTCTGTCTGTAGTGGTCACTGCAAGTT
>NW_005842158.1:1113663-1122986 GCF_000455745.1 Alligator sinensis | reverse complement strand
CAATTCTGTGAAAAGTCTGTCTTTAAATATATTCGTATTTAGTGTGTGTGTGCTTGTGTAGTGAGGAGGAGAGTGTGTGTGGTAAAAGACAGTTGTGGGGGTGAAGACAGAGAAGTCAAGGACTTAATTAAAAGCTCCTTATTTCTTTTAGTAACTGAAGCCTCGATATGTCATTCCTCAGACTCGGCTGCTGCCGTAAAAGAGATGAAAGCTCGACACCTCAGCCCAAGAGTTGAATTGACAGTTTACCTAACAAGTGCTTACTTTTGAAAAAGCATTCAAACCAATTTCCCCTTCACCCCCTTCTTTCTTAAGGAATAAGAGTGGAAAATATATCCATGTCACAACAATACTGAAGAGTAAACCAAAAAGTTTTTTTTTAACAAATGCATGAGCCCAAAATTCCTGTAATCCCCAAAAGATGATAAAAATATATATGCAAAGTGAAAAAAAAAATCAAAAATAAAAATCAGTGCATTCACATTTTGGTAACAAAACATTTGCAAAACCCATTCCTGCCTTAACTGTCCACCAAGACTTGAGTTCAAGTGTTTCCTTTCAAGGGCTGATACATTTTAAAGCATTGCAAGCTTTAAGTGCTGTACTTATTTAGACTGCACTGTACAAGACAAGTCCCAAGAGGTCTCCAAATAAATTCACAACTCCACTGCGCCCAGCACACAGTCCCTATAATTATCTGAATAAAAAGATGAGAGAAAGGTGACATAATAGCTATAGGATCAAGGGTGCAATCCTGATCCCACTGAATTCAACAGCCCCACAATTTCACCCCAATGCCTTCGATTATATAGAAAGCCTATGAGTTGAACCAATATCTCCCAATTCAAAACCCTGGTCTCTATCCATGACACCATTTCTCCTTTCTAAGTGAGGCCACCAATTCCCACAGAGAAAAAAAAAACACTCTAAAGACATGTTTTGGCAAATTAAAAAATAAATAAATAAATTATGAACTGATTTTTACCTACACTGGTATTTAAAGCACTGTTTTACATCTCCTGTCGGATTCACCTTTGAGAGAGTGGTGACAATGATTGCGCCACCTCGTGTGAAAGGTTTAAGCCTGATAATTGATGGCAAAACAGATCTGTACAAACAGATGTATGCTTAGCTGTGCCTTGGATAGTTATACACTTTATGGCCCTGGTAAATGAAGGAACAAAATGATTTCTTCAAAGTTAGAACAATAATAAACAAAAATGCTGTTACATTTGACGTGTCCCCCATGCTTTGATCTGCTTCTCGGCAAATCTGTTCTGTGTCAGCCCTCCTTGTTCCACAATATTTCTCCTCTTGCAAATATCGATCTCCCATTGATCATGACCCAGAGTAATTAAATATTTTCTCAGAGAAACAAATATGTCTGCTTCCACCATGACCTTACCCTTCTCTATGAATGGGTTAGGCATTGACAGGGAATCTTCTCCTCCCTTTTTGGTGCAAACTTGACCTCTGTTGTCTTAGTTGGAAAATGCACTTGACTCCTAACAAGAGCTTTTTTTTTTTTTTTTTTTTAAATGTAACACTGCTGATTTGTTGGATAATGAAATCCAAATTGTTCCACAAAAAAAGGTGCAATTATACAGCGTGTAATACACAAATAAATTGACTTAATGTTACATTATAATGAAAACTGTGCAAAATCCTCTACACAAGCACAATAAAATAATAAAAAGTAATAGAACAGGTAATAGATGTAAAATAAATGCTAAAAAAGTAGTTCAAATCATTTTCATACCAGTCAAAAGATACTAGGAAGGGCGCATCCAATCACAATAAAACACCAGAATGAAACACTTCTAAATAGTAATATAAATTTTTGTGGACACTTCATGTCCCATGATGTGGAATTGACATATAGTTTGATTTTCTTTTTCCTAATGTAAGCCACAGTTTTACAGTCCTAGTGAAAACATTTTATTGCTGGGGATGTATTAGACATGGTTCATTTCCCTTCTCAGTATGGCTTTAATTTTCCACATCCATGGCTTGACACAGACCCAAACACCAGAAGATGGTTGTCTGCTATAAACTGTTTGGTTTTCTTTGATTGCTTTACAATTTAATCTATAGTTCATTCCATTAACCCTTTCCATTTTAATGCCGCAGAAGTCTTTCCCCGTCTCCTTAGTATAAAGATAAACTTCCCCTGAAACATTTATGTTCTAATGTCCAGAGGATTATGACAATGAGACAGGCGGAGAGATGGGGGCAGGGAAGAAGAATAGTTTCTTTCCTAGTTAACTTTTCCATGGCCATATGTAACTGGTGAAATAATTGAATGCATCACAGCGGTGGGGTTTTCCCTTCTGTTTTCATAATACATTCATAATTATTCATTCATTTGGTTTGGTCATATTCATACTGATTCACAGAGCCAAGAAAGTGCCATTGTCATTCTAACTTGTTCCTCAATCCCTGATCTTTAAGCAGGGGGGAAAAATCTTTCCCGTCTGCAGTGTTGTCACATCCGATATCCAGTTCCTTCCGGCAGAGAAAGTATATCTGGGAGGGTCACCAGATCAGCCTGTGCCTCAGGGCTCCTCGCCTAAAGTACAAAAGACTCAACTCAACTCACGTTAGTCAGCTAGGTGGCCTATCGGTGGTGACGGACTGCCAGCTCGGTCTGTGGGCTAGCCGTGATAACTGCCTTGAAATGCTAAGTGCTTAATTAAGGACCTTTCATATCCGTTATTGAGGGCTCCATCTCCCATAGCCCAGGGCATTGTACTTTACAGAGGACTCCCCAGAGCCACAGCCAACTTTATTGCAGTGACAAGTCAAAAAAAGAGAGAGAGAGAGAAAGAGAGAGAAAAAAAAGAAAAAAAAAAAAAAAAAAAGAAAAGAAACAAGTAGTTTTAATCCCTTCGCAGGCTCCCAAAATCTAAATACAAGCAGACAGCTGAATAGACATCATTGGTCTCAGAGTAAAAAATATACTTTTAATGTTGATGAAAATTTTGCTTGCTTGTGTTTTGGGCAAGCCATGGAGATGTCTTCTGACAAAACAATCAGGATGTTAGCTAGCGTTAACCTGCAGGGGTGCAGGGAACAGTAAATCCTTTCCTTTTCCTGGCGACAGTCGGTCCAAGTTGATGGAGCATATATTTCCTGAAAGCATCAAAAGAAGATGCTTTGGTTCAATCTTGTATAACTTATATTTGGTTTGTATATACAGCAAAACCACTACTGTAAGGGATAGGAGGGGGAAGGAATCCACGTGTAATTATATATGAGAGACTGCGGGGTGGGGGGGAGAAATCATTTAACTCCTGTGTGCAATGGAAGAGTTGGAATGATAATCATCAGAATTGTTACAGGGACTAATTCTGTCAGTGCAGGTTATATCAGGGCCAAACTCACGTAAGTGATATTAGAAATGGGCCCACATCTTTTTACCCCCAGGATCTTTGTGAGTAGAGAGGTACAATAGAGAGCCAAATCTCTCACACATCCGAATGTGGAAATGCAAGCGACTGCAATAGAGTTCTCCTGTTTTCCAACAGTGCAACCATCAGAATCAGGACAAAGAACAGAATCTGGCTTTCAGTTATTTGCTTTCAGTAAACTAGAAGCAGCCCCGGTGAAGTCAGTAGAGTTACTTTGGGTTTAAGATGATGCAACCCAGAGAAGCTGGGCTCTGCAGGCCGTGTCTTCTACTATGGTTAATCAGCACAGACCCTTTGAAGTCAACGGAGCTGCACCAATTTACACTAGCTTAGGAGCTGACCCTCTGAACCAAGAGAAATATCAGAAGGTCAGAAATTAAATTCTGTAATTTGTGGGGAAATAATCCCCACAAAAGCCATGATCTGACAGGCCAGATTATGATCTCAGCTGCCCCATTAGAACTCAATGCATTCAGGGGATTTGCACTGGACATCAAATGCAGAATTCGGCCCTAATCATGCTAGTTCAGGAAGAGACTTATGCAAATGTGGGCTGTGTTTATAGGACAAGCAAGAGGTGTGATGCAGTGAAGCCATGGCAGAACTGGACTCTGGGTGCACCCTGGAAGACTGAAGTCTGTCCCCATAGTCAAGATAGCTACATTACAAACATTTCTACAAATACAAATATTTCTACATCATGTGTTGTAATTGCACCTTCCAACTCCATTATAGACACCCCCGCATTGTCACTGGACAAGTAACATATTAGTAAACACCCAAATCTAAAACTTCATCAGACAGAAGCTGGCAAGACTACTTGTTATCTAGACAATGAAATACATTTTTCCTTAGAAATATGTTTTAATCAACCTACTTTGTGCTGTTTGATATACATGAAGCTTTACACCTGTCTAGCTGCTGATTGATGTGGAAGCAATTGATGTCTACAAGCTATTGATAGCTCTGTGATTTTTTTTTTTTAAATACAAATAGTGGGTATTAAAAGGAAAAGTGTTGCTGTTTAAACAGGATCTTGACTGTAGCTGTGTATCGATATTACCTGCAACACTGCATAATCATTTGACAGCTACAGGATTTTTCCAATCGTTGCAGACATACACAAAGAACAAGCAAATACTTGAATTCTCAAAATGATGTGCGAACTCTGCTTTTGTAGTGCACAATATTTTCATAAATACTAGGATTACTGGAAGCAAGACCAGATTGCATGGGTGTTAGCGGTGGGCTAAAATAAGGTTTTAAGCAAGGTTACAGTTGCAAAAATGGGGGTTACGTTATGCAAACCATCAATACTAATTATGGAACCTGATTCTGCACTGTCCACATACATGAATAAAAACTCCTGGGTAAGGATGACAGGTGTAAGCCAATAGCTGGTAGAGCACAATGGGATCTGATGGAACGAAGGGAGCCATACAAATATAAGACATGATTGCCACTTCATCTGAATTTGTAATTAACAGGACTTTTTAAGGCAGAAATCAGGGAGCTTCCTCCTTGCATACAGTGTTTTCATGCCTAATTTAACAGACTCTTTTTCTCCATCACCCCGTGCCAGTTAAATAAACATGCACTGCGAATATTCTCAAAATGGTTTAAGGTTTCAAATTAAAAAAAAAAACACAAAACCAAACCAAACCGGGGGGTCGTATGCTGAAATGAACAAAATACACGTGGATGCTTGGGAATATTAGAGCAAGCGCTTAATTCAGAGACGAGATCCCTGGAAAGATTATTGATAATGCAGAGCCAAGCATCTGTGCTCACTCACCAGTGTGATGCTGACAATTATTAACTACAAAACTGTTGTAGCCGAGGAAGGGTAAATAAGCTATCACCATGGAGCTGCATGGTAGAATGGCATTCCACTGGAATGTATTTTACTGCAGCAAGCTCTACCTGATGACAGCTACAATCAAGAGTGGCTCCAGGCAGCTGCTTTGCTGCAGGCCACATTCAATTATGTCGGACTGCATTAGTCCCTGGCGAAGCTGTCACCTTCCAGCTTGTGAAGTGATAGCATGAAGAGGCTCCTGAAGTCTCTGCAGTTCTTGCTTCAGTTAGGGGAGCAGGGCAAACAATGTGAAAAAGGACCATTAGCACTGTGACTGCTTGCAGCATTCATTTTGCTCATGGAGGGGAAAAATAGCTTAGGTGAGCTAGACTCAGAAAGTTGTCTGGTGTTGGATAATTGCAGAGTTTTTTTTTTTTCTTCCTAGCAAGAACCTATTATTTGGGGGGGAGGGGGGTTGGGGTTAAAGGTGGCAGCAGAAGCTGTTCTATTTTCATGCTTTTCTCAGAGTTGCTCACTAGCCTGCTTGAGAAATGATCTTACTGTACATACACTAGCAGGAAATTGTACAGTAAATTACCTTTTATGATGTTTTCCCAAGCAATCCCATTGCATTTCTAGAGGTATAAAGCCCTGGAGGTGTCTGTGTTTCTGGTTGTTCCGAATTTTGTCTAACCCTCCCAGAGCTTTAAAAAGAGTCTCCTTTGGGTAGGTGGAGAATGGATGGTTCAGGGGATTGTGAAATGGAACAGAGAGTCTCTCTTTGCTAAGTGAGGGGCTCACATCCACCCCAGGGCAGTAGCGACTGAACATTGCTACATTCAGATGCTTTCTGAGTGGCCAGTCTGAAATAAGGTGGACAGATCCAGTTCAGGTCTGTGAGATGGGAATTCATGAAACACCAGCAGAATGGGTGGTCTTTTATAGAAACACCAAGATCTGATTGGGCCACAACACCCGAAATAAACCCTCTCGCCTCTAGAGATGGTCCCTGCACAATAATTCTGTGCTAGCTGGTATAACAACAAGCAACCTTTTCTGCTGGCTGCTATGTTCCTCTTTTAGGGAAACAGGACCCCAAGACTTGGGAACAGAAAGTCTTTTTTTCTCACGTATCTGTATATACATACCACAATGAAGATCTATCTGAACCCTAATTTGCAACTTTTCTAGGTGCTTCTGCCATAATAATCTTCATCAGCGAAATGGCTGCCTACATCACACTAAAATCCACTCAAAGATTAAGCAGATTTTTTTCCTCTATAGAGGTCAACATAAGCAATAAGGGGTATTTGTAAGTAGTCATCTTAGAGTTGAGTTATACCCACCAGCTTGGTATATGTGATCAAAATAATATTTTCCCCTCAAACATTACTCACCCTTTGTACAGAGTTCATAAAAGTTTCATAAGTGTTAAGTGTTATAATAAGTAGTTATTATAGATTGTTATTGCCCAACAAATGAATAGGTCACTTAAAAGCATAGTATATAACCATCTATAAGACAATCTACTGATGTGTTTATAGTCATCTATGAGAGACACTTACGTCTGTAATGTGTGTATAACATTATTAATCATGTATCATCCCTTTATAAACTATTTATCTATATAACCTTAATGTAAAGCATGAGCAGCAGAGTACTTCATTTGAACTGTAAGAAAAGGCATACTAACTGGATGCTCTCATGGGCAAAATGCGGTACGGGAGAGAAAAGTTGCCAGTGGATATGGGCTCCAGTTCTGCTGTAAGTTACTTGCACGGTCACGAATAAGTCAGTTTTACTTCTTTGTACCACAGTTTCATGAGGGCGATTAAACAAATGTACTACACATAGGGGTTACATCGTATAATTCTTCAAATGTGTTAAACACTGAGATCGTAGGATCGAACATATGACAAAATATTATTGCTGAGAATCCCTTTGACAGTGTTCTCAAGAACCTCATAGCTTTCTGCTTCATGGACTTTTAAGGAAGGAAAGATGACCACATGATATAAAAACCAAAACTCTAAAACAACTATTAAGGCCAAAAAGCTACACGTAGACAGATTCCATGAGTACACCTAGGAATAAATTCATTATGGACTCAGATCCATTAACACACCTCTTTTAGTCAAAGCCAGAATCAGAATCCCAAACAATATGACTCATTGGGTGTATCTATACATGCATTTACTCCAGCCTAGATTTGCTGTGCAGTAAACTACTGCACAGTGGGTGCATCTATATGATGCTATGTCGCCGTAGCAACTCACTACAG
This sequence comes from Alligator sinensis, assembly GCF_000455745.1. Taxonomy (NCBI): domain Eukaryota; kingdom Metazoa; phylum Chordata; order Crocodylia; family Alligatoridae; genus Alligator; species Alligator sinensis. Next base: position 1,115,497 of record NW_005842158.1, on the reverse strand, counting down.
TGATGTAATTTCTGCGGGCAAAAACCCTGATGCCGCAGCTATATCACCATAATGATGTGCTCCCTCATTATAACACATTGCTATGGCAATACAGTGCCATAAAATAACCATGCACGACACGCACAGCATAGCACAGGCTGTTGCTACGCCATCTGTTAGTACTTTCAAAAGGAATTACTAAATAATGGCACAGTAACAACAGTGCCATAGCTGCACTTGTAGACATGCCTAGTAAAGGTTTTTGGGTGGGTGTCTACACATGCAGGGATTAGGGAAAAGATTTGCTCCCAGGTCCCTGCAGCCCTGCAATGGGCCCCTGCCACCACCGGGGCTGGCAGGGAGCACCAAGCCAGGAGATAGCTGTCTCCTGGCCCTGGGGAGCTGCCTGCTGCTGGGGCAGGGACAATGTCCCCCTGCCCCAGCAGCAGGGAGATCCTGGCCCTCGCTCCCAGGTCAGGGGCACAGGGTTTGGAAAGAACTACGGGGATGGGCAGGTCTCAGCCCCCTGCCCCGATCCATCTCTGGGGCAGCTAGCAGCTAGCTCAGTACTAGCTGCCCCACCAGCAGATCAGGGAAGGAGGTTGGGACCTACCACAACCTTGCAGCTCTTTCCAAGCCTCATGCCTCAATCATCCAATAGGGGCACAGGGCTGGGACCTGCCCCTAACCACTACAGTTCCCAGCCAGCCCTGGGCTGCACAGGGAAGTCTGAATGTGCAAACCAGAGCTGGCTGGGGACTGCCTGAAACAGGACAGTCCCCAGCCATCTCCAGGCTGCACATGCTTCCCTGCACAGCCTGGGGCTGACCAGGAACTGTTCCAGTCCGGGGCAGGTCCCAGCCAGCTCCCCATGAAAGGAGCTCCCAGCCCCTGCTCTGCAATCACAATTGTAATTATAGAGTAGGGGCTGGGCAGCTTGTTCTAAGCTCCTGTGGTGCATTTGCAGAGCAGGGGCTGGGAACAAGCTCCCAGCCCCTGCTCTGCAATCATGATCTTGGAGTGGGGGGCTTGGAGATCCCTGCTGCCAGGGCAGGGGGACATAGTCCCTGCCTGGGTTCCTGTGGGGGAGCCCACTCTGGCAGTAGGCAGCTCCTGGGGGCATGGAGCAATCTCTTGCCCCCTGGTAGATGGCTGACAGGGAGCAGATTTTGTTCTCAGTCACGTATCTACACGAGTGCTAGTGCACTGTTGTTAATGCTGAGTAAATTTGCTACTTGCATTTGCATATAGCAAGTTTACTCAGTATTATGGAGGTTTACTGCAGTGTAGCAATCATGTGGGTCTATTCGTGATTGCTAGCTACATCACCATAGCAGCACACTCCCCTGTTATAGCGTACCACTATGGCAATGTAATGGGGAAATCTAACTGTGCACCACGTACACCGTGCAGTAACCACTCATACTGTGCCATATTTAGTACTTCCAAAAGGCATTCCCCTAAAAGGGAAGTACTTCCAAAAGTACTTCCATAAGGTGACATTTTGACTCATCGTTCATTGCTTAAAAAATGAAAATATTAGAGTCATTCTCACTATTAATAGAATTAGTTTTTTATTTAGGGCCAGAGTCTCTGTGGTGTAAATTGAGATAACCGTTTCCTGTGGTAGAGCTACAGTTCCTTCAGTACAGCTCCAAGCTACAGTTGGAGATCTAGGCCCTAGATTTAGTTGTATCCCATAAACCTTAAATATCGTGCCTCAATATTACACAAGGAATTTCAAATGAAGAATTCTAATACAACTAAAATGAAGTAACTCTGCTGAAACTCGAACCAAGCATGAATTTTATCAATCACATTCCCTTTTTTATGTAATAGAATTAAATTGCACTGG
>NW_005842158.1:1087891-1113632 GCF_000455745.1 Alligator sinensis | reverse complement strand
CTGACCTAAAGCAGAGCAAACCTCAGAAATGTTGCCTTTGCTAAGTTTCTTCCAAGTTCCAACAGTCAGAAGGAACAATCAATCCATGTTAGAAGGAACAAGTTGGGCTCCAAGTTCTCTGGGTCCCCTGGAAACTAGGAGACCAGGAAATTGGTGTCCTTCAATTCTCTCCTGCTGCCCGGCAGCACAGTTCCATAGGATGTCATTACTAGGGCATGTTCTGCTGTAGGTGGCCATGTGGTACCATCAGTTTACTGAGTGACTTTGAGTAAGTGACTTTACCACCATGCTTCTTCTCCCTTCTGTAGTGTACATTCTCTATTCAAGATGGATGGGGCCTTGATCTTGGTTGGGGACTCTAGACACCACTGTCATACAGTTAATAGATAATAACGATGAAGAATGTTCCATCAAAATGTTCAACCACTGAAAACTTTTTCTTATGCCTTTCTACACATGGAGCACCATTTTTCCTGATTACAAAATAAGAAACAATGCCCACTCTTATATCCAGGTTCTAGATTGCAATATGTGTTGTAACCAGTGTACCATATCTTGGCCCTCCTGGAAAGGCCAGGCATGGAGGTGCTGTCCACCACAGTTGTAGGTCCCATTAGCCAATCTTACAATCTTATGCAATTGAAAGTGGTGACACACCTGTACAGATGGTTCTGGGGTTATCATGTTGTCTATATAATGGTGATAAAGGGTGGCCATTGGACTCTGTCCTGTTTCCAGCGTGGAAGTCCCAGTTGTAGCAAGCAGGAGCTACATATGCACATCCAATAGCAAAAAATTGTTCAAAATAGATGCAAATCACACATCTCATCAATGTGCTGCCAAAAGTGTGAAGTTATTTAAGAGCAAAGCACACATTATACCAAGTTCCTTCTGAACATGGTTGTAACTCTGCATTTGCTTTTACCAGGTTAGTCTTCAGGGTTTGTATCCTGTGAATTCTAGGTCGAGCTCTGATCCCAGCCCTATGTAAGACATGAGTGATACCAATAAACCAAACTCTGCTGGCAGTTACTCTGTTGAAAAGCTGGAATTAACTTCACCAAGTTTGACTCTTCCTAGAGTATGCAAAACCAAAATAAGGCTCTATTGAATAACATAGCTCCACAAAAAATGTGAGTAAAAACCAGAGTCAAGCCTGTGAGCATAGTTTAGGAAAAAAGTGAATACACAGTGGGCATGCCATTAGCTTCCCACACTGAGCATTATGATATTTCATAAAATATGAATAAGGCAAGAACATTTATCATTAGATGGCCAGAAGTAGCAGTAATGGAGACATAGGACTTGGAACAGCTTTGCCTTGAAGAATCAGACCAATCTTAATCTTTGATTCTTTCCCTTAACTTACTGTTAATGGAAGAAAACATTAGAGAGAAAATGTAGATGTTCCTTATGGAAGGGAGATGCCTAAGATGCAGGTTGCAGCAATATAAATGTGGCTATAGATAATGAAGAACATCTCATCCCTTATCAAAGCTTCATATTTATTAGTAGTAATAGTCCTGATGAAACCTTTGGTCCACTGATATTAAAAATCTCACATGACTTGTTGCAGAAACAGAGGTATTAGCTCTCACTGTCTCGTGAAATTCGAGCACAGATGATTATTACGCTGCTATTGTTCATTACTCACATGGCTCTGCTGTGGTTTGCTTCAATAAAACAGATGTTTCAATTGCATGTCTCAGTGTTCCTAACACCGAAACACAAAACAAGTAAAGAGAGAGTCCCTGTCTTAAACCATTTACATGCTAGGAAAAGAGCAATGGGAAGAGATGACAGCACAGAGAGAGATTCAGAGGGGGGCACAAAGGGAAAGGTGGAGGCTAGAGCTCCTCCTAAAGTGCACACCCTGCTTCTCTGTCCAGACAGTTCTCAATGAACATCAATCTGCAAAGTCTGTCAGCTCATGCACCTATTGCATAGTAGTCCTGCTTTGGTAGGACACACCTCCCTTTGGTAAGATTTAACTGCCAAAACTTGTTTCACTCCTCATTCTCTGCCCTATAGCTGAATCTTTTCTCACCTATACTGTGCACTGCATGTCCTTCTTTTCCTGTCTAATGAAGAATTACCCAAAGTGGGATTTGAGTTGGGTATTGCCACTTGCCCTATGGCGGTGCCAGATGCTCTAACCCACCTTGAGGGCTCTGTTGTCTAGGTTGGAAGAAACCTTCAGAAGTCACCTAGTCCAACCCCCTGCCTGAGGCATGACCATCCCTATCCAAACCATCCTATCCCAATCCATTGTTTAACCTATTAGCAAAACTAGACAGGCAAGTCTGTCACTACCACAAGATAGAACACCCTAATCCGCTACAATTTAGACACCTTGAATGGAATTTAACAAGATTATGCAATTATTTGTCCTAGTACATATTCGGTATCTCCTGGAAAACCTAAGTAGAACATATGCTAATAACTGATTCACCAAACCTCCTTGTTCTTAAATGCTAATAAATGCATCCTATGCATAGAAAGAAGTAGAGGAAATATAGTTCTTGTCAGGAGTAAAGCTGGCTCTCAGATGCCATGTTTTGTTTAGAGGCAACTGCATGATAATAATTTATATTCTTCATGTCACACCCCATAATGGGATGGTGAGGCACCTTCTTGATAGTAGGAGATTTGTGCTCAAATCCCATCATGCAAAACTGGAAATAGAACCCAGGTATCCACATCCTGGATGAGGCCTTGAACTATTAGACTGGTGTTGTTAAAAGCCAGGGCATTGCTATCTCATTCTCCTAAGTGTACTATGAGAAAAAGCTGGTGTGGATGGATGGACATAACTCTAGGAGAGGGCTTTGGGCTATGTATGCCACTCAGAAATAGGGGCCTTCCTGCAGCATGAAGTGAAGTATCTATATCCCAAAGAGTCTCATTTATCACTATTTTCTATTCACTACCTCAGGTCACTCCTCACCCATGGTGTTAGACCTCATGGATTTCATTCTCAGGCCCCCAGCTCTCCCCAGGAATTCAGTGAGCTTAGTCACCCAGTTCAGAGCTGCTGCCTCTACAGGGCAGCTCTATGTTGCAATATTCAGGGCCTTGTTCCACAGTAATTTTAGGCAGCTATTTGAGCTCTTAACCCCTGGATTGTCCGCACATTAACACCTTAAAGTAGTTTTAAGTACTCATGATGAAGCTCAAAATTATGCCGCTCCAGGGCAGGATTCACTCTGATCTGTACTACCCAGCTTCTGTTCCATTAGCAGATGGCCACTCCTCACAGATGTGCCTCCCAAGTTGAAGTCCTCCAGTATCCCCAAATCTCTCACATACTTGTCCCTAGATTAGGGATAGAAGCCTTTCCTGTATCACCAGCCCCCCAGGGACAACTCATAGCTACAGCTCCTAGTCCTACCCCTGCTCACCAAGGCTAGGGGCAGAAGTTATGCATAAACTGGTTTAAGTGATCAGAAACTGGTTTAAACCGGTAACAAAATAGAAGTTCAGTGCACATAAACCAGTTTCAAAATGGCTGAAACTGGTTTAAGATAAACTTGGTTGAATGTAGCATTAGACTTAACTGATTTAGGTCAAACCAGTTTATGAATCTTGTCTCCCAGGCCCCTTCCTGGTTCAAGTTAAATCAGAGCCCCCCAACATCCCAGCATTTTGCTGATTTTGGCTAGGCTGTGCAGTCTGCTCCAGAGAGTAGGGCTGGCCTTGCCCCTCTGCTCCCTAAACTGGAGCAGAGGGCTGGCTCACTAGCCCCACCTCCAGGCAAACCTCTGCTGGGGTCTGGGGTCAGGGAGGGAGGGAAACTCCCTTTCTCCCAAGTACAGAGCTGCCCTGCCCTACTTACTTAGTGTTGGCTGTGACTGTGGACTACAAATCCAAAAGTCACCTGAAAGCAGGAAGAGGAAGTGATGAGCAGCCCTGCAGATCCCAGCTGCTGTGAGTCTGGACTGCAAATCCCAGAGGCCACTAGGGGCATCAGGAAGAGGAAGCAAACACACATTCCATGCTGACTACATGTTAGAGAGTCATGCTCTAGCATCACCCAGCTTCTGGCTTGAGCCACTGCAGGCATGTGGCTGCATTTCTGGGCTCAAAAGTGAGTCTGTTTATTTGCTTATTGGTTCAATCCTTGCAGCTTAGACTAACCTGAGCATTATCAAGCATTGGTGGCTCAATAGTAGACTTCCTACCTACCATACAGGAGACCTAGGTTCAATTCCTATTCAATGCAGAGGCCCCCCAAGTCAATGGCTTCCACCTAGAGTGGGGGCTGTACCCAATGATCTGTAAGGCTGTTCCAGCCCCTAACAATTTATGAATAAAACTGAATCAATTCAGCCTTGGGATTTTTAGCTGTCTGTACTTAGCCCAAACCTCTAGTGGCAAGTCACATCTGTGCAAGTGGGGAACAGTCAGAGAAGGTTTATAGACCAGGGATGGGCAAAATACAGCCCATAGGCCAGATTCATCCCACCAGGCCATTCTATCCAGCCTGTGGGACCCCTAAAAAATTAAGCAAATTAATATTTATCAGCTCCTGGCTGCCTGCCAAAGATGACAGGAGCCAGAGGCAGTAGGACCCAGAGGATGCCAGCAGCAGGACCCAGCAGCAAGGCCCTCCCAGTTCTCCCCAACCCTTCCACCCCTTCCCCCTGCAACTGGAAGACCCTACCTAGCAGAGGCTTCTGGCCTGGGACCATGGGCCTGTTTTGGACTCTCTGCACTGGAGATGGAAATTCAGATAAGAATGCAGGGCAGGGAGAAAGGGAGGCAGGGGAGGGCTGTGGGCAATCGCCCCAGTCCTCAGGACCAGGCCAGCTGCTGCTGAGTCCTGCAGTCATTGCCATGCAGCTGGGAACCACATGGTGCCAGAGTGCCGTGACAGCAGGCAGGGAAGTGGGGAAAGTGGCAGTGAGGGTGAGGAAAGTGAGAGTAAGGGGGAATGTGGAAGCGTGGGGCTGCACTAGTGTCCTGGGGCCAGGACCGGTGGGGCCTACAGCAGGGCGGCAGAAGTGCAGTGGGTGGGCTGACAGGGAGCTGGGTTGGGCTGTACCAGCCGGGAAAGAGGGGAGCTGACCCAGCTCGATAGAGCTGACTGGGACCTGGTACTCCTGCCACCCCACTCTGGGCTCACTGGTGCTGGCCCCGGGACACTAGCATGGGCCCTCTGCTTCCGCCCAGCTGTCACTGCACTCCTGTGTACCTGCTTGTTGCCACTTCCCGCCCCCCATCTGCTGCTACTTTCAGCACATTTCAGCCTGCCAACTGGCCACTCCTGCACCATGTGGCTCCCCAGTGCATGGCTGGATGGTGGTAGCACAAGGTCCAAACCAGCGCCCTGGGGCCAGGAGTGGGACGGGAGAGAGGTGGGCATGCATCCATGCAATGAGGGAGGGGGAGAGAGCAATGAGGGGAGGAACAGTGTGTTCGTAGGGTGAGTCCCACCCCCCCACCATACACATGCACCCACACACTACCTTGCACTGCCATAGATGCAGATCCCACACCTATACCCCCTCACACACACCAGCCACCTTCCCCCCAAATTTTCCCCCACAAACCCCATACCCATCCACACCCCACATACCTACACACCCACAGCCCCCCACAAACTTATACCCACCCCCATGCCCCCATCTCCCCACCATATACAAGAGTAAGACTTCATTTTAAGCTATTGTGCAATTACTATTATGTACACTACACAAACACATGCAAATCAGGACAAAAATGTTTTTGAAATCAAATTAATTAATGTTGTAGATGTTTGATTTTTAAAATACAATTTGGTATTGTTCTGGTTCCAAGATTGCAAAACCCCTTGGTGAAAGGAGTACTTCCGGGGGCAGGAGGAGAGACTTCTGGTGGCAAAGGGTAGGGGTTAGGGAATGGGACTTCCAGTCACAAGATGGTGATCAGGGGGTGGGACACCTCTCAAGGGGCCCTCGACAGCTTGCCAAAACTCCATAAGTGGCCCTCTGCCTGCTCCTATTCTAGACTAAGAGAGTAACTGCTCTAAAATCCAAGCTAGCACTAACTCTGATCAACGTGTGTGGCTCATAGCACACAAGGCGTGACAAAGTATAACAAGGCCCTCAGTTATAACACTCAGTAGATTCACCTTGACCTCCCTTGGTGAATCTATCCTTAGCCCAATAGCACATAAAAGCTGTGATGGAGCAAAAAAGTGAGCTTTGGTCTCTCACATTCTATATTAGGAAAATAAAACATAGTACTAAAACCAGACTAGCTTAATATGATAGGGCCAGCTAACCTGATTTAAGCAGGGGTTGGACACATTGAAGCGTATCTGCAATACTGATGTGACCTGACTGATTTTAACTGATTTAAATCAGTGACATCTTTTCAGTACAGACATTTTAATTCTTTCCCCATCAACATTAGGAAAAATAGAGCTTGGTTCATTTGGCAACACTCGCTCCACTGAATTCACTGAGTAGTTAAGAAGTGGCAAACCTGTGTAACTGTGGCAGAATCGTGTCCAGAGCAGCTAAATTCATATAAATCTGGACTTGACTCTTAGCACCAGGCATTTGCTCTTGGAGAGAAAAATGGTACAGTGGTAAGCGAGTTACTAGATTTAAATTCTTGACTCCACTGCAGATGATCTGTGGTCCTTGGCAAATTACCTAAGCTGAGATACATAAAGAGGTGGTGGTGCCTAACTCTCATTGACTTCAGTGAGAGCTAGGCAGCTCTATATCTTTGAGTATCTGGACCCTAGTTTCTCTGAGCCTTATTTCCCCCAATATAAAAATCAGAATTAGCTGCACCAGTAGTGTAAATAAGGCAGGGAGATAGGGAATGACCAAGGCAGCAACTAAGATAGCAATTACCTCCTCTACAAGCTAGCCATGGCCATCACTGTCCAGGGTGCAGAACTTCCCTGCCCTGTCAGGCCTCTGAATAGCTTTCTTCTGTCTTCCAGAGGTGTTGGGGGGAGAACTGCATTAAAGATTTCAGGGTGCTTACTTGGTATGGCAATGAGACCCATGCAAGAATCTAAAAGAGAAAACTGGGGTGAAGAAACCTAACAGATGAAGGAGTCTTGCATGTCCAAAGCTAGTGTCATAAAACCACCATCTCATATTAGTGGCATTTGCACCCACCTGGCATGGATTTTACCCAAAGATACATTACTACACAAGTTGCAAGGCAATGGAGTTGATCTGTATACAGTCCCCTGGGTGCCCAGGGTCTTCTCATGTTGATCAGAAATAGACTGAACAACCATCGGCTGAATGTGAAATATATATTTTCTTCCTAGGCATTTTTCTCTTAAAACGAGGGACATTAAAATGCCCTTAAATTTATTTAGTAAAGTCACTCATTGATTTTCAGGCTTTTAGGCACTTTTCATATTACATCTTTTACTATAGCTATCTCTCAAATAGGTATCTTAATAATAACAAATATCTTCAATATAATAAGAGGGGGGCTCCAACTCTGGAGGAACAAATATGCCTTCTGGTTTTTATGGATAATAAAAAAGCTGAAAAAAAAAATAAGTTACATTCTTGCCTCTTGTTTAACTAGTACCCCCTCTAGTGGTATTTTGGTAGCAATACCAACAAAGAAAACACCATTACTAGCTTCATATAATGTTGATAAGCAAAACACTTTGCTTCATAAAATATCTTTTTAGAAGCATTTGAAAAAGACAAGTTTAGTGCATTAAAGAAAAGAGCGTTCAGTACATAAGTCAGAGGTCAGCCACTGATTGTAGTCATGAAAGAGAGTGGCAACACAGGAGATGTGGTAGGGACAATGCAACAGATTTGAAAATGGCGTGCATCTAATTGCAGAGATGATTACCCCTTCTGCCTGAATTTGACTTTTTAGTCTTAAACTTCTCACTGGCACCTTGCTTCGAACTTTTCTGCAGGCACCATTCTTTCCATAACCTTCCTTTCGTTCTCTTCCATCTTGCATTTCTCCTCCTTTCCTCTCCTGCCCAGTTCTCTTTTTTCTTATTTTGATCATCTGTAATAGCAGTTCTCCAGTTTCTCTGCTCTCCAACTTTTTGTTGTCATTGTTGTTTCCTCTACAAGTCACACAGATGCTTCAGGTTCAAAGCGTCTTCCCTTTGCCTTGTTTGCCATTCCCAGCTTGTCTTTTTCTTAACCACTTTTTAAAGATTCTCTGCTGATGCAGCATTGATTTTCTTTTCAGATTAATTGTATTTGTGCTAGCAGGGATGAGGGAAAAAATAACCCTGCAATGACCATCCTGAATACTGACTTGTGAGAGTCTTCATGGAGAAGTTTTAAGCCAGTAGATGTATCTTGTTCTACAGGGATCTCTGTCAACTTCTCTTTTTATGCATTTAATGTTCTTCCCTAGTGATAGCCTAAAGGTGCTTTCACTAAACAATTAATGTAAGGCATCTCCTGGGAACCTAATGGGTATTTAGCAATAAGTTCACTTCCAGTGTATTGTATAATGTGATATTTTGACAATGGATATAGTGAGGTTCTTGAAAGGTGAAGTTTTCTCCAAAGAAGCAATACGATATTTGACAGAACTTCTGGTTCGATTGTGTAGGGTGGGATAGGACAAGCAGTGGGGCAGGAATAGCAGGTAATTTTGCACATTGTTGTCTGCTGTAGTATAGCATGTTCTTTAATTTTAGTGTCACCCTGTAATACTGTTCACTTACACTAATACAATGTACAAGTCGTAATCTATTAGTGAAAATAAAATTTGCTGTGACATTTGATAGGAAAGCCGCCAGCAATGAAAGATGTACTACTGCAAGTGATATTTGTATTATGTTAATAAAAAATGATATTAGCATATGAAACTAAGGCTGGCAAAGAAAACTGTTTAATATTAAGTCCTGACTTGCAAAAAAAAAAAGTAATGTAAAATCTTAAATATGGTTTGATGAGGCAGTGTGCGGAATCACAGCCCCTAAAAAGGTTGTACACATTGTCAAAAAACCTGATTTGAGGACAGATGTTCCAATAATAATTATACTACTACTGTGGTGTTGCTGCTGTTATTTAGTATTTTATTCCAGTGGTTCAACCATATCTGGTATCATTTGAAATGGACTTAAAATTTATATAGCATAAATTCACGACTGACTCTTGCCCTACCAGAAATGTTTTTATGGCTTATTTAAAGTATACAGCATTTCCAAAGAGACCGTGTGGAAGCGTGTAGTTTTCCTTTATTTCGATCCATCACAGAGTGCAATAAAATCATGTAGAGCAATTTAGAATTGTAGTGTATGGTAGCTTAGGCATACCACTTCTATTTGTCTGAACATAAAACCATATGTCTATGTATAAAATATGTATAGCATATATAATCCATGGGAATATACATAATCTCAGCATTGCAAATTTGTGATTATGCATTTGATGAGGGAGAACAATTTTTGAGGAAAGGTATCTAAAATATCTTTAGGGTTTTGTTTTGTTTTTAATTACTGTATCTTTAAACACAGGCAGAATGATTTGAGGATATATGTACATTTCCATCACCCGCGTACACACACATGCATATATGTATACACATGCACACAGAGATGGATGCAAATATTAGGTTTAAAAAGAAAACCACCATGTTCCCTTTACTGATAAACACTATTACAAAAACCAATTTAGATTTTTGCCTTGACACTTCAATGTTCACAAACACAAAAAAGTATATGAAAAATAATGAGCTTCTCTGGAAAAACAAATAAAAGGCATGTCTTTACATAGCTCACTTCCACTTTTCTTTTAGTAGTAAACTTATAGAAAGTATGGAGTGCTGATCAAAGTTACCTGTATTTACAGATTCTACGCAGATTTTCAGTTACAATAGACTATTGATTTTGCTTTCCTCTGAAAACAGTGTTTTTTAGACACATCGTATCTAATATTATTATCTGCTACAGAAAATGCCTATGGCTCTAAGAATCCATTATTTCTTTAGACTGTATACTAAATTATGTTTTCGGTTTATGATTAAATTAAGCTTGTAATCATTTCTAGTAATTCTAGTATTTCAGGTAGGGGAAAAGGCAGATAAAAGTGGTCTGTTTTAGGAATCTGTTTGTGAAGGGTGAGAACTGTCCTTTTATATATTTCAAAGGAACAAATCTGGCCAATGCTAATAATAAAGCATGCATTTAATATGTGAGCAATCAATAACACATTTTTTTTCCTGTTTTTCTTTTTACCTTACTTTTCATTTTGGACACCAAAAATTAAATCATAGACTCTCACATCATTTTCTGTTCACCCCTCTAGGCTGGTTTAAGCTGAAAAAAGAGAATAAACTACCAAGGATATTTTGTGAGATGGATGCAAGTTCCTTGAGATTATATTTTTTATGGTAATTATTTCTGCTCAGAAAATAAATAATCTAGGAATATCTGAATGATTATTTTTGTTCGAATTTCTAAGTAAATAGCCGTTACCATTCACATACATTGTCAGAATCTCAGCTGATATAAGTTGGTGTCCTCCCGTTAAATTAAGCAGAGTTTTGCTCCAATAAGGCAGCTGGGATGTAACCCTGTATGTGTAAAGGACATTTTTATCTGTACTCTATAATATAGTATAACATTATATTTTACCAATCTTGGTATTGATCAGTATTAGCATTGTATGTGATACTTTGGTCATGCTGTTGATAGTGATAATATTATAATGTATTGCTTTCACTTCTTCTGAGGTATGATTGTACTACCAACCTATATGCTGAATATGTGTTAAGGTTTATATGTTCTTGCAAAACCATATGCATGCATTTAAGCACTACTGATATAAATGGGTCTATTTGCATGCTTTAAATTAAATATGGGCAAAATTGTCTACAGGTATAAAGCTCAAACCTTGCTTATTTTTCAAGGGTCAGATCTTGAGCTCAGTTAAACCAGTCAATGGGGTTGCTCCGGATTTATGCTTGTGCAAATATAAGTTAGCATTTGGCCTTTAGGATCAATAAGTATATTTCAGTACTTAACTAATATAGGCCTTGATTCAATGAGGTATTTAGGCAGAAGTCATCAATGGAGCTATTTCTGGGCTTAAAATTAAATATATTATTAACTGTTTTCATGAGTCACTTACATTATCTTTGTATAATCTTTCTTTTCTTCCCTCTTTCCTTCTCTCTCATAATAGCTGAAAGGGAAGGACCAAATCAATTGTAAGAGATCCTCAAAAGCCAAGGGAGTGACAATACAGATTCATTTGGCCCATTTTTATGACAGTACAACCATGCATTTGAATGTTTGTTTAATTACCATAGACATTGCAGAAGGTTTTAAAATCATCAGAATATTATGCTGTACTCCATTCTCAGCCATACCCATGCAAGTACAAATTTAAAGAAACTTCATTGATATCACTGGGCGATTTGTGTGATCAGTCCCTACTTAATGTGAGGTCTGTGGAATCAAGCCCTTTATGAGAAAATTGCATTTAGCATGTAATTCACACTAGTTTTGGTGCTTATTAATCTGGCTCAGAATCTCTAGTAAAAAAAAGTCTCATGGATGAATACCCGTAATTGCAAACTGGGTCTACTTATGCACCCACTTACATTACTGCAAATTCAGAATAACTCTGTTGACTGCCATGGGAGTTTTGGACATCGTGTGCTAAAATTCTCTGCATGGGCCAGACAGGAGTCTTTGTGACGGATATCCCCTTCCACTAGCTGGGAGAGAGGTGTTATGAAGTAAAGCAAGACAAAAGCAAACGAAGCAGTCCTGTTCTCCCACAGGCCAGGAGAAAGTTTCCGAAGAGAACAGAAGAATAGTGATAAATATTACCTAGTCACATCATTTCAAACCTTCTTCACCATAAATTCACCCAGTTCCCATTTCACACATTGACCATGAAAAAATAAAGTCATATGAGTTCTAATCCCAACTGTACTACTGACATTCTGGACAGAAAATGATTTTTCTGACCCTAAAATATTATTTTTTATTTATTATTTTATTTTTTTAGGAATTGGAACAATTTACTCACCCTGCATCTGGACAAACATTGCCATACTGAAAATATCCAAGACCTAAAACAGCAGATATGGCCAAATGCAGAGGTACATTTTGATCATTTTGAACAGTTCCGTTCTGTTTTCAACTTCTGAATTGTTTTAACATAATCTAACACATTTCTGGACAAAACATTCATTTTGAAGTAAAGCCTTTCTTTGAAATGAGAAATGAATCAATATGGAGATTTTTGTGCAAATTCAATTTTCACAAACTTGCATATCCCAAAGGAAAAAGTTTTGTCTAAAACCTTCCAACAGCCTTTATTTCTGTGCAGTTTTTTGCAACATTTGTTTCCCCTCCTAACATTTGACTGTCTCACCATTTAGAATATAAACTTTGAAACAGAGGTTTTCTCTTACTATGTATTTTGTAAGATGCCTAAGTCATAGGTCCCCTCTTCCTGCTTGGGGCCCTTGTTTCCTACTCCAATATAAATAATCATTGTTGTCATCATTATGAAAAAAGCATCTGATGACATGAATTCAGGTTCATAAAACCTTATGCATGTCTGATTGAGTCGCTCTATATACCCTGCCTTCTCCCTGACTTCAGGCTCTTGCAAATAACTACCTCAATCTTTTATCATTACAGAATCTTAGAATCATAGACAATGAGGGTTGGAAGGGACCTCAGGAGGTCACATCTAGTCCAACCCCCTGCTCAAAACAGGACCATCTCCAACTCTGTTATTTCAGCCAAGGCTTTGTCTATCCAGTTCTTAAAAACCTCCAAGGAAGCAGATTCCACAACCTCATGGGGTAGTCTGTTCCAGTGCTTTACTACCCTCCTGGTGAGAAAGTTTTTTCCTAATATCTAACCTAAACTTCCCTTGCTGCAGCTTGTGATCATTGCTTCTTGTCCTATTATTTGCCACCATTGCAGTGGACAATAAACTGAATATAAGCCAACAGTGTGTCCTTGTTGCAAAGGAGGCTAACAGTCTACTGGGCTGCATTCATAGGAGCATTGCCAGCAGGTCAAGGGAGGTGATTATGCCCCTCTATTCAGCACTGGCAAGGCCACATCTGGAGTACTGGGCGCATCAACATTAGATGCTTTAAGGGGCATTAGCCTAAATTTTAAGCACATTAAGGCACATATCTACACATGCATACCATTAATGCACTTTAAAAATGGTGAATTTAGGCTATTTGCACATAAATTTGATACTTGCAAATGCAGGTATCAAATGTAGGTGTGAATAGTTAAAATACATTAACAAACATGTAGACATGGTTAAGTGCATTAATGCTGTGTGTGTGGACTGTCTTGGGACTAACTTTAGTCCCAAGTCAGTCCACGGACAGCGTTAATATTCTTTAACACCTGCATGTGTAAATGCCCACCTAAACCTGCTTAATGCACATTAAGCTAATGCACATTAAATTTAGGCATGCTTAAATGCATGTGTGGACATGCTCACTGTGACCAGTTTTGGGCCCCCCACTGCAGAAAGGATGTAGACAAATTGGAGAGAGTCCAACAAAGGTCAACAAAAATAGGGGGCTGGGGTCAGTCAGCACATGACTTATAAGGAGAGGCTGAGGAAACTGGGCTTATTTAGGCTGGAGAAGAGAAGACTGAGGAGGGATTTAATAGTATCCTTCAACATGTTCCCCAACCCTCTAACCATTTTTGTTGCTGTCTGCTGGACTGTCTCTGAAACCCTCAGGTCCTTTTCTGCAGAGCTGCCGCTTAGCCAGTCAGTCCTCAGCCTGTACCGGAGCATGGGATTGTTTTGTCTTTGGTGCGGGACTTTGTACTTGTCCTTATTGAACCGCATGTGATTTTTTGTTGATCCAATCCTCCAACTTGTCTAGGTCTCTTGCTGAGGGTGCACTCCATCCCAGCTTCTAGGTTACTGATGAAGATATTGAACACAACCAGCCCCAGGACTGACCCCTGAAGCACTCCACTTGATATCTGCTGCCACCAGAAATCATGCCATTGATTAATACCCTTTGAGCCTGATGATCCAGCCAGTTTTCTGTCCACTTTACAGTCTGTTCATTTAACACATACATCCTTAGTGTGCTTGCAAGAATATTGTGTGTGACTCTATAAAAAGCCTTGCTAAATTCAAGGTATATCACATCCACTCCTCTCCCTACATCCACAGAGCCAGTCATCTCATCATAAAAGGCAATCAGGTTGGTCAGGCCCTTGGTTAACACATGCTGACTGTGTCACCTTCTCCTCCTAGTGCAGCAAGCAGGGAGAAGCAAACAGGATAGCTTTCAGGCAGTTCACTGGGAGCAAGAGGAATAAGGAGAAGAGAAACCAGGCACCAGTCCTGCTCTAGGAAGGTAACTGGGCCAGGGTTGGCTGTGTTTTTGTCTTGCTGAGGGATGTTTAGTAGGTTTGTGTGCTTGGGTGTGCGCTCTGAGCAGCTGAGTGGACTGATTGCTGATTGATTACTGCCTGGGTGTGACAAAGGGCCCTAACAAAGGGGCCTAGCCAGTCTAGGCCCAGGAAAGGTATATAAGGAAACAGTCCAAGTGATCATGGAAGGTCTGCTTGGAAAGAGAGGCAAGAAGTAAGAGGCAGCAGATTAGAAGACCCAGAATCATGGCTGGAGGATGTTGCAATCCCAGAGCCACTGCCACTACCAGATCTTCCTCTGCTTGCACCTGTGAGGTGTCTGTCCAGGCAGGACCACACATCATCGAGGCTTCCCTGGTTGGGTGCTGTGCAGACTGTGGCTTGCAGATTCCTTCCAGTGTCAGCCAGGTGGGAGACTGCCTGCAATGTGAGCGGTGCTTTCTGGCAGTTTCCCTCAGGGAGAAGGCAAGAGAGCTACTGGAGGAGGTAGCAAGGCTCTGAAGTATTCTCCACCATGAGGACTTCATCAATTCCATGCTGGAGGAAATTTCTAGGACTGTGGAGGAAGGACTGCCAGAGGTGGTGCTAGAAAAGGAAGAGGGCATGGACTCCCAGGAAGGTGGAAGCTGGAAGCTTGTGACTTCTGGCAGCAAGAAAAAGTTTTCATCTCTACCTACAACAGTTTGCCTGGAAAACAGATATGGAGCCCTAGCAATAGAGAAGGAGGAGCACATTCCATTGATGGAAGAGGCTGCCAACCATCCCCAAGGGGGGAGGGATCGAGACCACTGCCAACAAGAGGAAGAAATGGGTGGTGGTGGTTGGAAACTCCCTTCTAAGGGGAATGGAGGCATCCATCTACCTGCCTGCCCTGTTGTTTTATACTCTGCTGCTTTGCTCCAAGCTTGGATACAAGATGTCATGGAAGGATCTTAGAATCATAGGATTACTGAGACTCATCCATCCCTCTGACTACTAATACATGCTGCTCATCCATATGGCACCAATGAGACTGCCAGGGGTGACCATGAGCAAATCAAAAGTGACTACAGGGCTCTGGGTGCATCCTGAAGATCAGTGCATGGCTCAGCAGACGGTGACACAAGCAGGGCTTTGCCTTCTTCAACTATGGGATGTTGTTCCAAGAAGAAGGATTGCTATCAAGAAATGGGATCCACCTGATGAAGAGAGGGAAGACCATTTTCACAGATGGCCTCACTAATCTAGTGAGTAGGCCATTAAACTAGGCTCGCCAAGGGATGGAGACCAAAAGCCTGAGGTAAGAGGGGAAGTCGCACCAGCAGGAGGGGATAACAGAGGAGGCCTTCTCATGGTTCCTGAGAAAGTAGAGCAATTGGCTAGTTACCTCAGGTGTCTGTAAACAAATGCAAAGAGCCTGGGACACAAGCAGGAAGAACTGGAACTATAACGTGATTGGAATAACAGAGATTTGGTGGGAGCTTACATGCCTGGAGCATTGTCATAGATGGGTACAAACTGTTCAGGAAGGACAGGCGGCGGAGAAGAAGAGTAGTTGCACTATATGTAAAAGAGCCATACGTTTGCTCAGAGCTCCAGTATGAAATGGAGGTAGGCCTGTTGAGAGTCTCTGGATTAGGGTCAGAGGGCAGAGCAACAAGGTTGATATTGTGGTGGGTGTCTGCTTTAGATCACCAGGCCAGGAGGATATGGTAGATAAGGTTTTCTTCAGACAACTAACGAAAGTTTCCGCATCACAGGCCTTGGTTCTCATGGGGGACTTTGATCGTCCTAACATCTGCTGGGAGGGCAATACAGCAGTGTGCAGGCAATCCAGGAAGTTTTTGGAGAGTGTTGGAGACAACTTCCTGGTGCAAGTGCTGGAGAGACCAACTAGGGGCCATGCTGTTCTTGACCTGCTGCTCACAAACAGGGAAAAATTGGTCGGGGATGTAGTAGTGGATGGCAACTTGGGCAGCAGCAACCATGAGATGATTGAGTCCAGGTCCCTGACAATAGTAAGAAAGGAGAACAGCAGATTATGGACCCTGGACTTCAGAAAAGCAGACTTCAACTCCCTTAGGGAACTGATGAGCAGGATCCCCTGCGAGGCCAGTTTGAGGGGGAAAGGAGTCAAGGGGGCTCACTGTATTTTAAAGAAACCATACTGAGGGCACAGGATGAAACAATCCTGATGTGCAGGAAGAATAGCAAATGTGGCAAGTGACTAGCTTGGCTTAGAAAAGAATTCTTTAGTGAGCTCAAACACAAAAAGGAAGCTCACAAGAAGTGGAGGCTTGGACAAACAATTTGGGAGGAGTATAAGAATATTGCTTGGGCATGCAGGGATAAAGTCACAAAGGCCAAAGCGCAACTGGAGTTGCAGCTAGCAAGTGACATGAAGGGTAACAAGAAGGATTTCTACAAGTATGTCATCAACAAGAGGAAGGTCACGGACAGTATGGGTCCCTTATTGAATGGGGGAGGCAACCTAGTTACAGATGATGAGGATCAGGCTGAAGTACTCAATGACTTTTTTACCTTGGTTTTCACAGGTAAGGTCAGCTCCCAGACTACTGAACCAGGCAGCACAGTTTGGGAAGGAAGTAAGCAGCTATTAGTGCTTAAAGAAGAGCTTAGGGACTATTTAGAAAAGATGGATATGTACAAGTCCATGGGGTCAGATATAATGCATCTGAGGGTGCTGAGAGAGTTGGCTGATGTGATTGCAGAGCCACTCACCATTATCTTTGAAAACTCATGACAATCAGGGGAGGTCCCAGACAGTTGGAAAAGGGCAAATATAGTGCCCATCTTTAAGATAGGGAAGAAGGACGATCCAGGGAACTACAGACCAGTCATCCTCACCTTAGTCCCTGGAAAGACCATGGAGCTGGTCCTCAAGGAATCCATCTCATAGAGTCATAGCAAATGAGGATTGGAAGAGACCTCAGAAGGTCATCTAGTCCAACCTCCTGTTCAAAGCGGGACCACCCCCAGCTAGATCATCCCACCCAGGGCTTTGTTGAGCCAAGCCTTAAAACCTCCAAGGATAGTGGAGACTCTACTACGTCTCTTGGTAACCCGTTCCAGTGCTTCACCACCCTCCTAGTGGGAAAGGTTTTTTTTTTTCCTAATATCCAACCTAAACCTCCCTTGATGCAATGTTTTCTTACAAAGTCTGCTGCTTGCTCAGAACTGCTGTCACCAAGAGAAAGCAATGGGTGGTGGTGGCTGAAGACTCCCGTCTAAGGGGAATGGAGGGATCCATCAGCTGGCCTGACCTGTTGTCTCGCAAAGTCTGCTGCTTTGCTCCAAGCCTGGACACAAGATGTCATGGAAGGATTACTGAGACTCACACAGCCTCTGGGTCTCTTAATCTGCCACCTCACTCTTCCTACCCCTCCCTTCAGGCAGACCTTCCCTAGCAAACTCCCCTGTAAATGGCCTATTTGCTACTCCACAGCACCCTTAAAAGGCACTGTGGTTAAGAATCACTGGTTTAGATTTTCCTCCTCATGGTTTTCCTCCATGAATAAGCTATGATCTGGAGGTCTTTTGCTTTTGTGTGATATCTGGTTTCCTGGTTTTCATTAGTATATCCAATCCCAACATGAAATCCCAAATGATCTTCAGTTTATCATCACTGAGCCCTCACCATTTCTAACACTTAAGAGATGGCATTGGCCTAATGAAATGAATACAGGGTTATGACTTCCCCAGTAGATGCCATAGACCAATACTGACTTCATGGCGACAATATGCACTGTTGTCTCAGCACATGTCTCTTGCTGTATGCATGTGTCTCTGTTTTTACCTAATGGACATCCTATGCAGTTCATATGAAGTACACAATCTTGCATGGCCATAATGAAGGCTTCAAGGGATGGTTTAAGTAAAGTGCCACTTAGACACTTTCCTGTGCCTAACTGGAACTTAAATAGCCATCTAATGGGGGTTTGTCACTTATGAAGGCTGGGATTCTATTTCTACCTATGGTCCTCCCATCTTTTAACCTCATGGTTAGGGCACTTGCACAAAGAAAATAGGAGTCTTGAGTTTTGGGTCCCTGTATCCCCAGGTTTGGGTTTGCATGGGTATCTCTTGTTTCCCAGAAAAGTGCTTTAATCACCAGGCCATGAGCTAGGCCAGAGGTTCAACATTAAGACTTTAGGGGCCACACACCCCAGGGGCTGCATGCCACTCGGGCCACACCAGGTAAGTTAGAGGCCACCAGGCTGTATAGATGCTCCACCCACACTGCTCCACATAGGGACCCACCACTGATGTACCTGGCTCCCTCACACTGATGCCCTATGCAGGTGTGATCTCCTCCTCTACTGCACAGCCCCATTCTCCCCAGCCCTGCTCCCTGCACTGTGCCACACTGCCCTGCCCCCTAGAGTGAGGGCAGGAAGCAGCAGCCAGAGGAGTCCAGAGGAGTCCAGCAATGGGGAAAGCTGCAGCCAGATGAGAGCCCTTAACCCCTCATGAGTCACACACAGCTCAGGGGCCACCAGTTGAACAGTAGAGCTATGCAAAATTCTTCTGAGTGTTTTATTTCAAAGCTGCTTTGATGAGTTTCAAGCTCAAAACAGCAACATCAACATGAGACAAAAAGCTTCAAAACAGCTTTGAAATCAAATGAGGGCACTTGAAACATTTTGAATTTTGAAGCAGCCCAGTGGCAGGAGGCAGGGGAGAGCCAGGGCTGCACTCCGAGTGTCTCTGCAGCCCCATGGAGCTCATCCCAGTGGTGGGAGGTGAAGGGCAGCCCTGGCTCTGCCCTCTTCCTGCTACCAGGCTGCGGTTCATGGGATGTGGAGTTGCTTGGAGTGCAGCCTGGAAGTGGAAGATGGGGAGAGCCAGGGCTGCATTCCACCTCCAACCACCAGGCTGAGCTCCATAGGGCTCCACAGCCCCATGGAGTACAGCCTGGTGGTGAGAGGTGGGCAAAGCCATGACTGTGCTCTGCCTCCCACCTCTGGGCTCAGCTCCATGGGGCTGCAGAGCCACTCGGAGCACAGCCCTGGCTCTCCTCTGCCTCCTGCCACCAGGCTGGATGATAGGAGGCTGCTGCTGCTGCCTGGGGCCAGTGGTAGCATCAGTCTTCCCCAGCACTGGGGGTGGGCTGTGCCCAGGGTAGTCCCAGGTGGCAGCAACAGCCTCCTGTCATCCAGTGCAGACCCAGGGACCTGCACCCCTAAGACCACCCCGCAGCCCTCTTGGGGGTGTGGGCCCCCAGATCTGTATGCCAGATGATAGGAGGCTGCCTCTGCTGGTGAGTGCCACAAGTTTTGCTTTTTAAAGTTTGAGGTATAGTTTCTGATAAACCTCTGCACCTATCTCCTTGAAACTCAGCAGGCTTCATGCCCTCATAAGGGGCTACCATCCTCACAATTTCCATCCAAATCTGGCAAGAAAAGACAATTTTTTAGGCATTTTTATGATTCCCCATTATAGCCTATTGGCGAAACCTTGAAACGTGTCGAAACAGCGAAACAGTTTTGATGAAACAAAATGGGACAGTGCTTCAAAACTAAATGAAACAATGAAACAAAACACTGTACCTTCAAAATGGTGAAACGGACATTGAAAGGAAATGATGGTGTTTCAGACACTCCTATTAAACAGCCCTGGACTCATCAATTCTAAGATAAATCTGTACCTTGCAGTTCATATTTATCAAGTAAATAAACAGCCTCATTAATTTCTGCTCCATTGGGAGCAAGGTCACCAGTGCCTGGAACCTAGTGACCCCTCTCTTCTAGGGCACTATTTTATCTCACTTAGCAAGCTTCCCTCTGACTCAAATAACTCCTCCTGGCACCTCATATGTTCTCCTCCTGGCCACTCAGTGGACCAAGTTTAATAGGAGGGCTGAAAAGAGTTCTGACTAGCATCTAGGCCATGGCCTGCTGGTTAGAGCCATTTACTATAATCATCAGGTGCAAGTTCAAACTTCTTGTGAGAGAGGGGAATAGAACCTGTCTCCTGCTTTCTGCATGAGTGTCCTAACTGCTATTTTTCTAGACTAACAGGTAGGAAATTTTCCCCCACTTCCTCCATCCAAAACTATGGGGTGTTTGAGCCTAAAGCTTCTGACTTATAGTAGGACATGTATACATGTGCATTATGGCACTTTTTTCTAATGTGCATTAAAATTAGTACTTCCAATATGAGGTACTAAAGAAATGCACATTAGGTTACCTTAATGCACAGTAATGAATGTGCACAGTTTTTAAGTTACACTTAACGCACAGTAGCCTATTTTACTCTGCATTAGTGTAATCTCATGGTTTTTTACATGATGCTTTAATGCAGAGTAAAATAGGCTGCTGTGCATTAAAACATGTCTGTAGACATGCCTGCATTGTATGCATTGCAGCTCTGTTTCTCCTGGTAGGGAGGCAGCTGCACAGTCAGAGTGAAGTCTATTGAGCATAAGCAGAAGGGAAGTGCAGGGCAAGCATAGCTTCATTTAATCCTGAACTGTACCTATGTACAACAAAAGCTGATATTACATGGTTCTGTCAGTGCCACTTAGGTACATGTAAGTGAAATAGGATTAAGCCACTGTTCATCATTATTTTCCCCTTTTTGTCATTCAGGGACTTTGTATCTCCTGTATTACAATGATTAGCATGTTCTGCTTGGGTCTCCCTTTGTTGCAGGGCACTGGGATGTACTTGTCCCTTTAAGAGGCCAAGCAGCCTGAGAGACTGCTTGCAGGTGTCAGGGGTAAGGTGGCCATTGAGGTACCTCAATAATAGAGGACAATTGCGCAACTATCCTCACCACCATGAACGTTGCATGCCTCCCAAGGCTGGGGGGGCACAGCAAGCTCCCATAGGTGGCAGTGGCAGTGAGGGCATGGTGGTGATGAGTGGGGAGTTCCCGCAGGCAGCCATGGCAGTGTCACTGGGGCAGACTGAGCGGGGAGCTCCTGCAGGCAGCCATGGTGGTGTCAGCAGCAGAGGTGGGGGCAGGCCGAGAGGTGAAAAATAGAAGACATAAAGGCATCTGGTTTTATATCAATAAGGGACAGAAGACCAGAAAACTGGACTGTCCTCTATAAAACCAGATGAATGGCCACACTAGTTACGGGACAGCTAATGAGGACCTCACCTGTCCAGAAGAGGGCTCAGGCTTGAGCTATATAAGATCAGAGCCCATATGGGTCAGGTAGTCTCTCCCCCAGCAACTACAAGGTGAAGAGCTCTTGGCTGCAGGGAAGGAGGGCTCCTAAAGGGACCTGAATTGAGCTAAATAAATCTGCAGGCCTAGGAAGAGAGGCAAGTTTCCTGGGCAGAGGAAGAGTACTTTACAGGCAAGTGGACTTTGTTTTATGTTATCCCCTGGAAGGTTTGAGGTTCCTACCAGTGGTTCACATGCCTAGGAAAGGGCTAAGATGGGACCAGAGGTTCCAAGAGCCCAAGGAGGGCTGAGTGTATAGGTCAGGGTATAGCCCCAGGCTGAAAGGACACCTGCTGGGAGATAAGGAAGGTTTGCTCTGTTAAAGGGGCAGAGGACTGCTTCTCGTGTGTGTTTCTGTTATAGCCCAGTGGCCTCTGGTTTATGTTAATGTTTAATCTGGTGGTTTGGGTTGGGACTAAGGGGTGGTTATGGAGGTTCCATTAGTGTCCAAAGGTCACATGATTGTCTTGAGTCCTGTCAGGGGCAGGGGCAGGGCTTGAGCTTCTGTTGAGCCCAGAGAAGGGCATAAGGCAAGGCTGCAGAGCCACACAGGGGCTAAGAGCCAGATGCCTAAGAGGGGCACAGTCATGAGAGATTGTTGAGCCCACACTGGGCACAATGCTACATTAAGGCCACATAGAGGCCAGAGGCCCAGTGCCAGAGGGGCACAGTCACACAGGAGCCAGGGGTTCAGTAGACAGGTGACAGGAGCCCCATTGCCTGAGGGGACACACAAGAGCTAGAGCCTCAGAGCCAGGTCTGACACAGTAGGACTAGGATAGATAAAAGCCTATCAAGATAAAAGGAGCAGAAGCCAAGGAGGCTAAGGCCCTGACAGAGGGAACACTATTACTGTAACACCCGTGAGGCATGGGGCATGATATAGGGGAGGATTTGGAGCCACGCAATTTTGGCCATCAGGCTTGAGGTGCCCTACACAGCACAGTTATGGGCCTGAGGACCAGCGAGGACTAGTGGGGGGTCAGCAGGACTGAGACCACACAAAGGCCTGTGGTCAGCCTCCCTTTTTATTATTTTACCATCAAAACAAGGCACCCACAGGTGGAGTAGGCGTGGTTGGAAATATTTCAAGAGGGTGCAAAATAAGATTCCAGTACCTTTAGTCCCTTTTCTCCACTATGTCTGTGGATGTAACCTGTCAACATCTGCTTTTGGGTATAAAGCTTTATAAACGGTGAGTTGCTTTCTCATCATCTCCTCTAACTGCTAGAGCTCTTCTAGTTCAATTTCCATGGATGCCTATACATGTGCTGCTTCGTGTCCTAATTAGACACATCAGAGCAGACTCAATTAATCAAGTATGATCTGCATTCTAATTGGAATGTTCCAGTGTGGCCTCACCATCATGTGTATAAGTCCCCATAGGTTTAAAAATGGCTACTGGGAGCTTTATTGAACCTTATTCAATGCAGTTTAGAAAAAGCATCCTGCAGCCATTTTTAAACCTGTGGGGGCTTAATACACATGGTGGTGAAGCATTTTAATTAGAGCAGCTCTCCAGGTACTGCTCTAATTAAAATGCCCCAACCCTACCCCCGAGCATGTGTATAGGCAGCCCATGTGACCTGGATGTCCTAAATATGAGTTGTCTACACTAGAGTGTTACTAGTTCAGACTGTTTTTTCCTACAGCTTATGGTTCTTGTTGCCCAATGTCCATGTCATAGAGAAAAGAAGGCTTAAAGGGTCCTCAGGTAGTCATCTAGTCCAACTCCCTGCTCAAGGCAGAATCATCCCTGAGTAAACCATCCCACCCAAATATTTGTGTAGCCTTTTACTTTCAAGAATGAAGATGCTACAGCCTCTCTGGGTAGCCTATTCCAATGCTTAACCACCCTCATATTGGCAAAGTTCTTCCTAATAGCCAACTTAATTCCCCTTCCTGCAATTTAAGACCATTGCTCCTTGTCTCGTATCTGCAGCAACAGAGAATACTTTATCACCATCTTCCTTATAATCATCCTTCAGATATTTGAAGACTTTTATGAAATCCCCCTCAGTCTTTCTCTTCTCCAGACTAAATAATCCTAGTTCATTCATCCTTTCAATCATAAGTCATGTTTGCCAGTCTCTAATAATTTTTGTTGCTCTAGTCCAAAATGCATGCAGCTATCATTTTTTTAAAAGGTCTTAATGATCTCCATTGGGGCTAGGATTGCTTCATTTAACTCTGGATAGAAAAGGTAGATGATAACAATATTTCTATTCCTCCAAAGGGTGGGTAATTGTGAAAGGCAAAGGATGAAAAGCAGCGTGACAAGGAGTCCCTGTAGTGAGTATTAACAATGGCTAGGTTGTGATCTTGGATGGTAAGATGTGTCTTCCATGCTCATAGCTAAATCTATAAAATCAGTGATGATATTTCAGTGCTGCACATTCCTGGTGTTTTCTATATTCATGAATGTGGGGCTGAATCAAAAGTCTTCATTTATTCTAAATGTTCTACTATGAGGTTTCTATCCTTAGGTTTCCTGGTCTTTGCAACTGCATCCCATGTAAAATATCCATAGCTAATATCCTGGATCATAGACCCAAACTGATATAAGTGATGTTAACAGTTTTCACATGACTAGGAAATATGACTTGTCAGTAGTTGGAAACTACTTGATGGATGACCCACGATTTTTATTTTGCCATATCATCCATTTGCCACCGTTTTGCCAAGTTAACTGTTCAGTGATTTCTTCTGACAGGGCTGTCCAGAGATGCTGTGCTGGTGTTGGTGATAAACCTGTAAAACATTTAAGCCAGAAAGTGTGGGTGGTGTCTAGGTCAGGCACTTGCACATTCTCTGGTTTCTTAATGGCTCCCTTGACCATTTCTGCTATGGATAGATGGTCCTGTTGTTGAATGTCTTCAGCATCCTTAAGCCATGCATCACTATTCTTGTGGTTAATTGGACTTAGATCCTTTTTGCAGAACTCGATGGCCTTTTACGGGCCTTGAGGTGTGGGTCTTCCAGTGATTTATTGAAATATTGTCTCTTGGACAAGAAGAGTTTGTTTTGTCTGGCTGGCTCAATCTGGCTCCCATATATTTTAATTATTTCTAAAACCAGAATGTTTTGGGGGTTTTTTCTTCCTTTACTTATAACCTGTCTAGCTCCCACATTTTTTAAGTATTTTCTCTTGTTTTTGA
Source organism: Alligator sinensis (assembly GCF_000455745.1). Lineage (NCBI taxonomy): Eukaryota > Metazoa > Chordata > Crocodylia > Alligatoridae > Alligator > Alligator sinensis. The sequence goes on along the minus strand of NW_005842158.1, from coordinate 1,088,957 downwards.
TGTTATTCCCTTTGGAAATGGCAGTAAGTTGACTTATCCTCTTTTTTTTGTGGATTTGTCTCAAACCTTCCCCTTTGTGGAGGTTGTTGACATTTCTTAGGCTGTGGCTGGTTCAAAACTAGATATTAATTGCAGAGTCAAACTAGATATTAATTGCAGAGTCTAAGTTGTGTCGTGGATTTGTATTTGAATTAAAGCTTGGTTGGCTTTTGTGGCTTTCTATCTTAGCTTAATTTGATTTACGGTGTTTTTTTAATAGTGGAATCTTGATGTCCTTTTTGCTGTACAGCTTTTCTTTGATCCTTTGAAACATCTCCATTATCAGCAATCCCTTTTCTTCTTCCAGTATATCAGTGAAAGCATTGCTTTCAGGTGTGAGACTATTCAGCTCCAATTCTAGTATTGTTGCTTTTCTTATTGGCAGATGCCACAGCAAGTACATGGAGCAATGTCTCACCACAGGGCATTATTAAAACTTGCCAAGCACATGTTTCATTCAGGAATTCTGAAAGAAAGCACCAGGAAAGTTGTTCACAAACAGATATCCAGCCCAGGTCTTCACTGCCCTGAGCTATAGATAAATGATCACACAACGAGGCAATAGGATGTCCTGCATTGAAATCACAATTCTTCCACTGCCTTTGTCACTTTGGTAAAGTCAGATCCAGATTACAGAAGAGACTTATGTGATCACCTTATCATGCAGGTAGAACTCACACACCTAAGTCCAATTTAGTGCATTAGGAAAAAAACCCTCACCTAAATACTCAGGCATGGAAGAGATATTAGGCATCCCAGATCTCTGTGAAAACTGACTTAGTCAATGACGGTCAGATTAAACATCTAGGTAGAGCAATGTCGAGTACTGTATTACCCACAATTTAGGTATATGCCTCTAGGACTAAAATTCAAGAACCTAAGGTTTTCATTATTTGAACAGAGAGACCTAAATATTGGGGTAGGGAGGCACAACAGCCAGGGCACTAAGTGAGGGGATGCCTAGCCAACCAATAACCTGAAGGTTAGATAAGCATCTAGCTGGGGTCATCTAGACCCAGCACTCTTT
>NW_005842158.1:1066038-1087860 GCF_000455745.1 Alligator sinensis | reverse complement strand
TCAATGATCTATTGAGGTCCCTTCTGACCCTAACATCTATGAATCTATGAATAGGAAATGCAGAAGAGAGGCATATATTGGAAATCCTCCCTCCCTCCTGGATTTAGGCAGGAGCAAGGTGATTCCCTGTAGACTTGAGAAAGCTGAGCCTACTATTTAACCAATTATTTTCTAGGTACAACACCTTACCAGCAAGGGAGAGAGTCTCATTCCAGATCTTTCCCAGCTGAGGAAGGCTCTTGTTTCCCAAAAAAGTCTCCTAGACCCCAGACTATGAGTTGAAGTATGCTGAGCATGCTCTCTACCCCACTTACTAAAACTGGGTCATGGGACTGTCAAGAGCTCAAGGGTCATGGAACCAGAGCAGCATTCAAAAAGGACCCTGGCTTTTTAGTACAGTGGGTAGATTACTTTCCTGGGAACAGAGAGTCCTTCTGCTCCTTTTACTGTGACTGTTTGTACATTTTGGGCATTTATAGACATGCTTGGGGGGGGGGGCACTTTAATTAGCAAGCCATGCTAATTAAAAGTGCCCGAGCATCCCATGTATCAAAATTCCCATTCTGAAAAATGGTGACAGGGCACTTTCAAATAAATCTCATTGAACCAGCTTTAGTTCAGAGCGCCCCAGCACCATTTTTCAGCACAGGGACAAGGATACATGTGATGCTGGAGGCTTCTGGAGCACATTAATTTCTGTGCTCTAGCTAACTCAATTCCTCCAACCACAGGAATGGCCTCATCAGTGGTCTACTCTGAGCTCACTCCTCATTGCTTTGGTTTATCCTTGCACTGATACGTGCTCCAGTGGTGTCCTGCCACTTTGCTGCTAGCTATAACTTCCTCACTTGACTTCTTTCATTTACTCCTTTATTTTTAAATAAAAAAATCTTTCTTTACCCTGACACCATGGCCCTCTTTTTCCCTATCTTACTCCTGGTAAATGGGTTGGAATGCTTCCTGCCTCTATGAAAACAGTGGTGCGTTGCATGGTGTCGTATGGACTGTTATCCCAGCCTTGGACTTTCTTTGCCAAGATTTCACTGAGCAGTATCCTGAGGGGGTTTGTGTTTATTGCTGGAAGGCAATGACACTGTTACCAGCTATGTTTCAGAACAGCTTTCTCTATGCTTGCCATGGGCATGAACGCAATCCCAATTCTGATACTTATTGTTCCTTTTCTGGCTTTCAGCAACTTGTATAACCTAAATGAACATTTCCCACCAAACTCACTTTTCTTCCTCTATTACTCAGTGTTCTGCATGCCAATTGTTCTATCCAATATATTTCATTAGTGGAAACATTTATACCCATATGCATTTCAGGTTAAACTGTAAATGCTTTATTTATATTAGACAGTGCTTAGTTGCAAGGCCTTGCTGAAGTCAAGGTAGAGTATGATCCTCTATGCATCATTTATTTGTTAGGGAGGTCCAAAAAAAACCCAAAACAGTGAAGAAGGTCTAAAGCAACCTCAGGCACAGCTTAAGTTTATGTTGAAAATGATTCAGACAGTTTAGCGACTGAAAGCTGTGTCATGTTTGCTATAGACTGTCACGTATCTATATTCTGTTTGAATAGCAAGTTCAGGAAAACCTGAATACAGCATACTTATTTATCCTTCCTTCCTTCCCCTTTGGACACTTTGGACCAGACTCGCTTGGAGTTGTATAGGGTGATCCTGAGTATAAGACTCTCTAGCTTCCTATCTCTTTTCTTTTCTGGCTTCCACCTGTCTAAAGGTCTCTAGCTTCTGTTTATCTCACTTTCTGATTATTTTCTTGCATTTTTGCAGTGTTTTCTCTTCTTTATCTTTGCTCTCTATCCCCTCCCCCTTTACTTTGGGTCTCTTTGTCTGGAAGCTGTTTCTTTACAGCCTTTTTTTTTTTTACTGTCTCTTTTCCTTTCTTTCTTTCTTTCTTTTCTGCGTGCTTGTTGCAGGGAGTAATCTTTTCCAATAACTTGCCTTCCGAGCAGTGGTCTTAATTTCCCCCCTTCCCTTTTTAACTTTTTTCTGTTTCAATAACGCCTCCCCTTCCCCCTGGTTTTTTCCCCTCTGCCCCTTTCCCCACTCCTATCTAGAGTTTTATGGCTGCATTCCCAGACACTTATCTTTTTAGTTAGTACAAACATTTTTTGTTTTCTTTTTCTCAATTATAGCTTGAAATTAACCCTGTCGCAGGAATGGCTGTTCCTACACCCAGCTGCTGGCATGAGGATGCCTCTCAGAACCTCCCCATTACCCATGGCTTGAGGGTTCACACCCCTCCCTACATCGGGGTCGAGGTCTGCGTAGATGCCCTTGCTAGTCTCCTGGGACAGCGTAACATATGTTACGCAGGTCATGTTAACACGGTCCCAGTGATTTACTTGAGCGATTCCACCCTAGTTAACAGGGCGTGCACAGAGGACCTGGACATTGCTGGCGCACACTATTTTGTCACGCCCCTAGACACCCCAGCAGTGAGGGTGGTGATTTCTAATGTGCCCCTGCATGTGAATGATCGGGAGCTAGCCAAGGAACTCAAGCCCTGTGGGGTTCTTATGAGTCCTTTTCACCAACTGACAATAGGAAGCAAGAACCCGAAACTGAGGCATGTCCTGTCTTTTCAAAGGCAGGTTTTCATGCTTCTCAGAGAGGGCCCATGGTCTCTGCCTCAGTCCTTGAGCCTCATGTCCAACGGGCGGGGGGTTGTGATCTATTTTTCCTCTGGGGAGACCACGTGTTTCAAGTGTGGTAGTTCTTCCCACCTAGCAGCCCAGTGCCTGCAGGGGAGAGTGGCTGGAACATCGGCCACTACGGTGGTGCCAACAGATGGCACATCCACCTCTGGGACACAGGCCCAGTGAGGCCAGGAGCTTTTCCTGACCTCCTTCCACCCCTGTTCCATCTGAGGGGGCTGGAGTCTCTGGCATAAGAGCGCCGCCCAGTGGAGGGGCTGGGACTAGGCCCCAACCCTCTCCCCCACCCATTCCACCTACAGTGCCCACCCCTGCTGGTACAGAGACACCACCAGGAGGAGAGGCTGATGCCTCCATTTGCCCCCTGCCTGCCCTGACCACCCCAATTGAGGTGGCTGGGGTGGTCAGCAATTGTTGCACCAAGGCCCTGTCGAATGATGGGACTCAGGCCTCCTCCTATTTGCCCTCCACCACAGCCTTGTCTGAGGTGGATGGCCCTGGGGAGGCAGACCAGAAGCAGTCTGGCCCACCCTCTAAGAAGGGTGGGCCACCTGCCACTAAGAAGAACAAACAGAAGAAAGTGAAGGGGACCACTCAGGACACCCCATCCCCGCTGAGACCCTCCTCAGCTGGTGTTGCGGGGGGGCAGGGGGGCTCGCTGGAGAGCCTGGCCGCGCTCCAGCTGTCATGTCAGTGACCCTGTTGACTGGGGATGGGGGAGGCAAAGGCAGGGGCAGGTGGCAGTAAAACTATGCACAATGCCTCTCTTCTCAGATCTGACCCAGGGAGTGGCAGAGGAGTCTGCTGACCTGTTGGTCACATCCCAGGCTTCTGAATTAAATGAGGAAGCTAGTGAGATGGAGATCCAGCTTTCTGAGTGTTGCAAGTGATCTCAAGAGCAGGATGACCTCTCAGCCCACAAGAAGGTGGAGATTGCTCTTCAAGAGCCAGTGCTTGACCTGGACAGTCAGAGGAGGCTGATGGGTCTAGATATTGAGGGTGTAGATGCTGCATTTGTGGGTGAGCTCCCAACTAGGGTGCAGCCCCACCATGCATCTGTCAGAAATGTGCACCCATGTTGGCAGACCCCCCCGGGTTGGTCCCAACTATGAGGGTATCCTGACCTTTTTAAAAAGACTAAAGGACAGAAGAATATAGTGGGGTGCACTACTCAATGGTGCGCAGATCCTTAAGTTTTTGTTAAGGCTGCCAGAGCTGTGGCCAAACCTACCCAACAAGATCTAGGCACTCGGCAGATGGCTTACCATCTGGAGAAGCTCGCACAGCGGGTGAGAGATGAGTGGGGCCTGGCGGAGTCCCTGGAGTAGAGGAGGGGATGATAGGTCTTTTCTGACCTGTCTCTGCTCTTTGCTCTGCTCTCAGGGGCTCGCTTTTCTGCCTACACCTTACCTCACTCTTCCTCTCCCATACCCACACCCATGGCAGCCACAACCATTGGTACTTTTAACATCAATGGCTGTCGAGATCCAGTGAAATGGGAAGCTGTCTTGGAGCTACTGTGCCAGAAGTGGCTGGCTGTTGCCTTCCTCCAGGAGACACATTCTGTCAGGTTCAACCAATTGGCTTGGCATGCTGCCTGGTGAGGCCATTTCTTCCTGAGTCATGGCACCAACCTTAGCGCTGGGGTCCCAACTCTTCTGTCATCACAACTACAGCATGATGCAGTGGTGGTGCCGGCCACCTGCTGACTGTCTGCGTCACCCTAGTGCAACACCATTTGCTACTCATCAACGTCTATGCACCTAGTGATGAGCAGGAGAGGGTCACTTTCTTTGAAACATTGGCCGCCCTCTTACATGATGCCAGAGAGGATGATGACCTTGTTCTCGTAGGTGGGGACTTTAATTGTACCACTGACACCCCACTCGACCATACGGGGCCTGACCCTCCCCTGCCGTCAGCCCACAAGCTGCAGTCCATCTTGGAGACTGCAGGCCTCATTGACATCTGGTGAACGCTGCACCCCATTGCATGACAGTACACCTGGGCCAGGATGAATGCTGGTGGTCTCACTATGGCCTGCCTCAACTGCCTTTACGTCACCAAGCACCATCTGCCACTCCTATGCAGTGGCCGCATCATTCCCTCAGGCCTGTCAGATCATGGTCTGGCTTGCTGTGAATTGAGCCTGCCAGGGAGAACCAGCACACATGCACCCTATTGGTGCTTCAACGTCAGGCTGCTTCAAGACTCTTACTTCCGGGACTGCTTTGCCAACTTTTGGCAGGGCTGGGGAGACCACAAGACTGAATTACTCCTCCTGGAACCTATGGTGGGATGTGGGCAAGGTACAGATCTGGGCTTTTTACCAGCAGTACACCCAGCTAGCCACAAATAAACTGCACTACCATATCAGAGAGCTGGAGGAAGATGTGGTAGAGCTCAAGGCTGCCCTGCTGGCTGCCAGCAGTGATGCGGTTCTGCGCGAGAGCCTTTGGTTCCATAGGAAGTGCCTTCATGACTTGGCAGAGAGTGCGGCCCATGGAGCGAGGATCTGCACCCACTGCCAAGAGCTGGCCAAAACAGATGCCCCAACCCACTTCTTCTTCAACCTGGAGTGACGGTGAGCAGCAAGCAAAGTCTTAGATCACCTCAAGAACCCTGAGGGCTGGATAATCATTGACCTGGATGAAGTATGTGAGCACACCGTCGCCTTCTATCCTGACCTGTTTGTGGCTGAGCCATCCTGCCCTGAGGCCATGCGGGAACTCCATGTGGGCCTGCCACACCTTTGTGCCCTGGAGGCCAGTGAGCATGAACAGGAATTGTCTCTGGTGGAGCTGGCAACTGCCACAGCTGGCCTCACCTCCAGCAAAACCCTAGGCCTTGATGGGTTACCTGCTGAGTTTTACAAGATTTAATGTCCTCTTCTCAGCCCCTGTCTCCTGTGCATTTCCCAGGAGAGCCTTGCCAACAAGGTCTTGCTGATCAGCTGCCTCCGTGCAGTGCTCATGCTGCTGCCCAAGAAAGGAGACCTTGGCTGCATTAAGAACTGGCAGCCAGTCTCCTTGCTGTGCACGGACTACAAGATTCTGGCCAAAGTGCTGGTGACCCGCCTCCACACTGTCGTGGCCACCATCACTGGACCTGAGAAGAGCTATTGTGTGCTGGGCTGAACCACCCAAAAAAACCTGTTTCTGCTGTGCAACCTACTCACAGCCAGCAAACTCTTCAGCCTAGACCTTGGCCTCATCTCTCTGGATCAAGAGAAAGCCTTCAACTGGGTGGACCACACCTACCTCTTTCAAACCCTGGAGTCCTTTGGCTTTGGGCCCCTTTTCACTGGGGCCCTCTGGGTCTCGTATCAAGACACTTTCAGTCAGTTCAAGGTGAACGGGGATGGATGCCTCACATGGAGGCATCCATCATGGCTACCCCCTGTCAGGCATGCTCTATGTCCTGGCCATTGAGGCACTGCTACATGCACTGCAGTGCTGCCTGAGTGGTGTGGCCTTGCCATCAGCCACGGGCCTGTCCGTTGCCCCTCTGCTCCAGCTATCAGTGTGTGCAGGCAATGTGAACATCTTTCTTAACACCCAGGAAGATGTGGAGGCCCTGACAGACTGCCAGTGAGCCTATGAATGCACTTCCTCAGCTGTATCAATTGGGCTAACAGTGATACCCTGTTGCTTGGCACGTGGATCAGCACGACCCCCCCAGATTTGCCAGGGGGCCTCACCTGGTGCCGTGAGGGCCTTAAGGTCCTGGGCATGTTCCTAGGGCCATCAACCTTCATGGAGCACAACTGGGATGGCCTCAAGGAAGGGATAGAGCCCCTCCTACAATGGTGGCACTGACACCTACCCAGCCTCTCCTACCATGGATGTATCCTCATCGCAAACAACCTGGAGGTGGCAACCTTTGTGACCCCGGTGCACCGTAGTTGATCCACCATAGGACCTACTCGAGAGACTCCAGTGCCTCCTGGTTGATTTATTTTTTCTGGGATGGGCACCACTGGCTCCCACAAGCTGTCCTTTACCTACCTGTAGCTGAGGGGGTCCAGAGTTTGGTTGACCTTGTGAGCAAGGTGGCCACCTTCTGCCTGTAGGCCCTTCAACGACCCGTGTATGGCAAGCAGCACCTATCTTGACAACAACTGGCATGCCGGTTTCTGCAGAGGGTGGGGGCCCTCGGCTTTGACTGGGAGTTCTTCCTGTTGTACCTCATGCTTTTGAACTGGGCAGTGCTTCTGGCTTTCTACTGCAGCATGACACAAGCCTGGCAGGCCACCTTCTGCCTCCAGCCCCATGCCCATCACCTGCAGTTCCCACAGCTGCTGAGGGAACCCCTGGTGCAGAACCCAGCTCTAAGGCACTCCGTGCTGAGCCTGGCCTCTGCCAGCCTCACGACCATTCTCATCCAGATGCGTGTCCTCCACCTGAGCTATCTCCTTGACCCCACTTGGTTAGCCTGGCTCTCACCCAAGGCCTTGACCACCCAGCTGGGTATGCACTGTGTCTGCAGCATGGGCCATCTCATGTGTGACATCCAGGCTGCCCTCCTATTAGGGGCAGCAGCCACCCTGGACAGCCATCTCCAGGTGGGACAGTTCCCCTGCACTGCAGATGTCCCAAGTGAGGTTTTTCTCGTGCTACCAGTCACCCCGGCCTTGGCCAGCAAGCTGGCTGGTGGACCTGGCTGACCTTTTGCTTTTCTGTTGCATAGAAGCCTATATGCCTGGGTGGTTCACATTCGCCATGCCCAAGTGCTGGCAGGCCGCCCCGATACACTGTGGTGACAGCACCTGGGGCCGCCCGATTCCCCACCAGCCCACCCAGTATGAGCCCACATTGTATAAGCCACCAACCACCAAGAAGACTGGTGAGCTGCAGCGGTGGTTGCTGGATGGCATCCTAGCCAGTGGCATGTTTGCATCCCACTTTGATCCAGCCACCTCAACAGCCTGCCCCTTCTTCCTGGAGGGTGTTGAGGAGACCCTCTTTCATGCCTTCCTTGACTGTCCCTGCCTGTGGCCACTCTTTGTCACCCTCGAGCCGCTGCTGCAAGCACTGGGCAGGAGCCTCTCATAGACCACCTACATGCGCTCCTACTCATACCAGGTGGCTGAGAAGGGCCCTGTCTGCCTGGCCAACATTTTACTGGGTCAGGCCAAGATAGCTGTCCTCAAGAGACACCAAAACCAGCTTGCCGGGACCGGCTCAGATGATGCCCTGTGGCTTTTCCACCTCCTGGTGCAGGCATGCCTCTCACTGGAGTTTGAGTATGCTGTGCTCCAGTGGGCAGTGCCCGCCTTTGAGACATGCTGGGCCCTTGAGGGAGCGCTGTGCCATGTGGAGGATGGCCATCTCAAATATGTGCTCTGATGTCATGACCGGTCTGGGTGACTGGGCAGGCTCAGTGTCAGACTATGACTTCTAGCTCATGCCATGCCCTGGGCCTTCACCAGGCTGCTTTTGTGCTTTCTTTTTGTGTGGGAAGTTGAAGGTGTTGTCACGTGTATGATTGGATAGAGCAGGGTAGGAATTGTTTATAGATATGACCATGTGACATAATAGCATGTAAGACACGATGTGGAATGTAGCGAAGGTGTCTGTCACAATGTGATGTGATGAATGCAATGACATGGTGTTCTTGGTTTGATGGTAATTTGTTTGTCTTTGCTTTGTAAGCGACCAACCTTTTTGTATTCCTGAACGCCTGAATAAAATAGTTAAAAAGTCAAAAAAGTCCTTCCTTCCAAAAGAGTTGGAAGTTCAGAAATTTCACAAGTACCATGTTATAAAGTGTGGGCAAAGCTTACACTGTGAAATATATTTAGACACTAGAACATGGGTGGGCAATTATTTCAGGTGAAGGGCCGCTTACTGAGTTTTGGCAAGCCATCAAGGGCCACATGACAGGCAGCCAGGGGCAGATACATATTAATTTGTAAAATATTTTAGGGACTCCGTGGGCCGGATGGAATGGCCTGGCAGGCCGCACCCAGCCCACGGGCCGCATTTTGCCCACCCCTGCACTAGAAGGTATTAACATGGGTAGACATGCATTCACCTTCCTGCTCTATTCCCTGTGTCTGATTACAAACTTGAAATAGATATAATGTAGTAAGAAGCAGAAAAGCAAATCCAACATTTTTATCTTGAAAAAGCAAAGAATATCAGTTAGATCAGGGGTCGCCAACCTGAAGCATGAATGCCAAAAATGACATGGACGATAGGGTGACCATCCATCCGTAATTAGACAGGACAGTCCCGACAGTCAGGCTTCATGATTCCCAGTATCATGCAGAGATCCAGGTTTTCCCTTCACCATGGAAAAATGTGGGAAATGGAGGGTTTTCCCTTGCAGGCTGACAGAATTCCAAGGGGCTGTGGGAAGCAAGACACAGGTGTGCCATGTGCATGTGTGTGTGCGCACACATGCACATGGACCCAGAATACAGCCATAGGCAGCGGTGGAGAGCAACTCCCTGAGCTACCTACAGGTAAATCTATTGGGGGTGGGGCATATTAAGGCTCCCACAGTGAGTGAGGGAGTGGGGCAGAGGCAGGAGCCGGGCCTGGGGACACTGACCAGGACTGGGGCAGGGAGTGAGATGGAGCCACAGGTGGCTCATCCAGGGGGTAAGGGCGAGTCCCTGCTGCTGCATGCACTCCTGGGGAGGGGAGGATGGGGAGGGTATGTCCCCCCCACATAGGTTTCTGCACAGGGTGGAGCAAGCTGCCTGCTGCAGGCTCAGGACTCCCTGTCCTGCTGCTGTCCCCCTGGGAGCCCCGTGCCAGCCACCACGGGGGCCCCCCCCCCCCCCCCCCCCCTACCCAACAGTGCAGAGTTGCCATTAGCAGTGGGGGAAGTCGGCATGTGTCCCACCTTTCCATTTTGAAAACGTTGTCCCCCTAACAGACAACCTCTGTGTATTGCATGTGGCAGATCAGGGAGGGGGCAGGCAGCAAAGGAGCAGAGAGAGCAGGAGGCAGAAAGTAGAGCAGCAGATCAGGAAGGGAGCAAAGGCCAGGAAGCAGAAAGCAGAGAAGATGTTTGGGCAGGGAGCACAGATTAGGGAACAGAAAGCCGTGCAGGTAAAGCACTGTACATATGTTGAGAGACAGTAGGTGTAAATGAACAAATGCCAAGGATAAAGGCAAGCCAAAAGAATCAATCATATGCTGTGATCCTATGAAGACTTTACGTACTGTAAGCAGCCCTGTTGACTTAGCCAAAATGGTTTAGATGGGGATGATTCTGCCTTGAGCAGGGCGTTGAACTAGATGACTTCCTGATATCCCTTCCAGAAATACCTTTTATCAATTGAGTAACTGTATTTGCAGTCTAGAAAGGCATGTATATATATCTTTGCAGGGTCAAAACCATACTTGGTTTAGAGAGAAGTGGTAAATATTTTCCAAGTTATAATTACTGCAGTAAAACATGGTTGTGTTTCAGAAATAAATATTTTGGAGAAAAATGAAATATTTGTGACAAAAACCTTCAAAAATTAAACCTGATCTGAAAATTGAGGGGGGAAAAAAACCCTTTCTTGAAAAAAATGTCTGCAAAACTTTTTAAAACAATGGCAAGTTCTAATGTCATTGATTTTTTTTTTTTTTTTTTTTTACACAAAAAATATTTACCATTTTGCAATTAATCAGACAGACAATAAATAGCAGTCACAAAATCCCTCATTCCATAGCTCTCTTCTGGTACTGAGGAGGCGTGTTTTAAGAAGTGATTTGAAGGAAGACAGAGCAACATCCTTGTTAGCTTTTCATTAGACTGTGAAGATGGGGAATGCATTAAATTAACTATGCAGATGAATAATAAAGTCCCAATGTTATTTAATCTGTCACTAATTCCCTTTTTTTTTTTTTTCTTCCCTTACAATGTTCAGTTTTACTTGTTGCATAATTTAGTACTGAAAATATGTACTTACTACTTAAGTCATTGTGGTGGTTTGATAGCTGAACAGGAAAGGTATGAGTCTTTATTACCTGAGAAAGTGTACAAACTAGTTTGTGATTGTTGGGTAAGTCTTTGGGTTACGTGTTCCCACTACAGTTATTGCTGATAAAGAGCTATTAATATTGTCATTTTGTTGTCATCTTAAGGTTCTCTGTCATGTCACAGAGATTGACACAGTGGTTCACAGCTCTCAGCACTGTTTTTTTTCAGGCTGTTGCAGACTCAGGCAAGCAAGACCATACCATTGTACAGTCAATGGGCTCATCTACATGTGCATTAATGTGCTTTAGTTAACACACATTAAATTTAGTACCATCAGGCATTTATAGATATACATTTTCATCCTACAGTGCATTGGAGATCCACTGCTGTGGAGCATACTCCATTAATCAAGATTCAGGCAAAGAAGACCATACCATGGTACAGTCAGTGGGCTCATCTACACGTGCATTAATGTGCTTTAGTTAACACGCATTAGACCTAGTACCATCAGGCATTTATACACATACTTTTTCATCCTGCAACATGCCAGAGATCCACTGCTTTGGAGCAGACTCAATTAATCAGGTCTGCTCCACACGCAAGCTGATGCACAGCGCACTGTGCCGCATGCAGTTGTATAAGCGGCAAAATACATGTCAGCATGCAGAAAATGGTGGCGGTGAGCTTTTGAACTAAAGCACCTCTGATGTACTTTAATTCAAAAGCATGCCACCAACATTCTATCAGCACTGACACACATTTTGCTGATTCCACAACTGCAAGTGTTACAGTGCCAGGTGCTTTTCAAAGCGCCCACCGCTGTGGCACTTCCATGTGTAAAAAAGCCCTCTATTGTGAGGTACTAGGAAAATGCACATTAGCCTATCTTAATGCACATTAACTGAAGAGCATGGGGCACCTATACATGAGTGCAGGGGCTGCTCAGACACACTGGAATTGCAGCATGTCAGAGCAGACTTGATTAATTGAGTATTTAATCAAGCAATTGACGCACTCCAGCAGCCTCCTGCATCTTGTGTATCAGCGTCCCCTGCTTAAAAATGGTGGCAGGGGCACTTGAAATAAAACTCATCAAATAAGCTTTAATTGAAGCACCTTCACCACCATTTTTAATTACAGGGATGCTGATACAGGAGACACAATAGTGTCTAGAGTGCCACTCTAATTAAAGCACTGCCTCCGACACTCTGAAGCACATGTAAAAGTCCCCGCTGTTTTTTTAGTGACACTTAATGCATATTAGCCTATTTTAATGCACAATAATTAAATAACACTTTTTTTACTGATACATTACTGTGCATTCAAATAGGTTAATGCACATTAAAGTGCACATGTAGACGGGCCCAGTTTATATCTGTCAGGTTGTTATCAGGAATAAATCCTGTTTCTTCCTCACTTATTACAAGCTGAGATTCCACAGCAGAATTATAAGAGAAAAGGCTGATTCTACAGGAATTTATGGGCCTCTACAGTACAAGGGTCCTACTTGTAATATTGCCAATGTCTATATATTATCAGTCTATCAGACTGGGTGTTCCTTGTCTCTACATGAAGCAATAAACTAGTTTAAGTACAAGCTGACTCTTTTTTTTTTTACCTCCTTCAAATGTCAAGTAGTCTTAGGGTGCCAACCAAAAGAAATCCAAAGGAATGGCTATGACAACTACACCACCCCTGCAAACTTAACACAAGATGTTATGACATGTCTGTGTCAAGAGTGCTGTTGCCACAGACACCTTTGGTGACAGCTGTTGGTTGCCTGGTAACCTGCTGTGCTCTGCAGAGTTATCCTGAAACGAAGTGAAGTAAGTAATGAAGGTGACGGTGAGTTCACACTTTCCACTGGGAGGGGAGAGAGAAGAAACTACTTTCTAGCTCCAGAAAGGCTGTTAGATGCCATACATTACTTTTGCCATTTTTCATTGTAGTGAGTGCATCTCTCTAGCCATGTGTAGGAAAATGACAGTCCTCTTCTGTATTTAGCACAGTCCTAGTCAGAGAACTGGCTAGGTTATAATGGCATCTACCTGGGGTCTGCCATTGGGTCTAAAGACCATGTGTCAGCTTGTGAAGCCATTGGATCTATACCAGGGAACTGGGGAGCTTCATCAATGGAGAGCTCCAGTGGAGCAGGAGGTTGGTTTTGTTCAAGGGTATGTAGTGGGAGAGGCTTGGTAGCATTCAGTGGCATTCAGCAGTGTAGGAGAAGGGGTGTCCATTCCATGACTTGTCACGTAGGTTGGCTGCTGATAAAGAAGGCAAGAGGCAGTTCATCAGCCCAACTTTTTATTGCTTACACCCAACACACAAAAAGAAAGTTGTCCCAAAGCCTATCTGGCTACCCATGACAGCACAATATAGACTCTTACCTTTGTCAGCTGGAGAGACTCAAGAGGGGGAAGGAGGGTAGCGCACAGATTGGCAGCAGGTCTTCTTAATTTGCGGAGTTCTCCAAGTTTTCCTTCAGCCTATATCTTCTATTTATGCTAATATTCTGATAAATGTTCTCAAATTGGTTTTATTTAAATTTCTTTGCTTCACTGAAACTTTTGAAACTGGACAAAAACAGCTGTCCTGTGACTGTGGAAAGTATCAGTTTGTTAGGATTTATGTTCCTGTGAAAATTACATTTCTGGAAGGAAGGTTTGCTTATCTCCTTCCTTTGCCATCATGGAATACTGCTTTCTACCATCCTGTTTTTTTGCTTCACCTTAATTTACTGTCTTTACTGATAAGGCTGTTTTATTTCTACATCTTATCTATAAGTCTTAGCAAAAACATAGCTCTTAGAGCAGGGGCCGGTAAAATACAATCTGTGGGCCAGATCCAGCCCACCAAGCCATTCTATCCAGCCCGTGGGGCCCCTCCAAAAGACAATTATACCAGCCTATGGCTGCCTCTTTGAAAACCAATGGGAGACATGAGTTTTCAGAGGTCATGTGCCACCAAGACAGGCCAGTTCTTTGCCTCCACCTCTGTGGGGCTTTCAGCACTCCAGCCAGGAGCCCCACATGATGACACAGAGCTGGCCCAGCCTGATGGTGCATGGTTCCCTGCAGCTCATCACAGTCCACCCAGGAGCCACACATGATTGGGTGGGCAGGGCTGGCTCTGTACCTCTATGAGTGGCTCCCTGCTGGAGTGCTGGGAGCCCCACATGGAGGCACCAAGCTGGTTCAGTCTGATGGTATGTGACTCCCCATGACTCCTGGCCCTCCAACAGGGAGCTGCATGCCATTGGACTATGCTAGCCCTCTGCACCATGTGCAGCTCCCAGGACTCGGCTGGAGTTGAGCACTGCTGGGAGGTTTAACCATAAGCCACCCCAAGGGCCTGCTATCTGCTGGTGTTGCCACTGCTAGTGACAGCAGAGCAGCATGGTAGGAGGGGTGTGCGGTAGGGGCCCACATGCACACCCCACCATACCCACACTCTCTCCACAAACCCCACATCTCCTACACACACACACACACACACATCCCCACATACTCCCCACACCCCCACAAACCCCACACCGCCCACATACACAGTCACCCCCCTACAAACCTCCCCTACAGTCCCCATGCACACCCCCCAACCCCCTCACAACCCCCCACCCCTCCAAACCCCATATCAACACACCGTACACCCGCCCCACCAACCACAACCAACGCTCTCCCACATACAATATGCAAGACAAAGATTTTATTTTGAGCCATTATGCAATCACCTCTATATACACTATGCAAACATGCATAAACTGGGACAAAACTATTTTTTTGAAATGAAATTTAAATATTTAAAGTAGATGTTTTCTTTGTTTTTCTTTTCCAGTTCCAAGATGACAAAGCCTCCTCCTAAAAGGAGTACTTCTGGGGGAAGGGGAGGGACTTCTGATGGCAAAGGTCAGGAGGTGGAACTTCTGGTACCAAGATGGTGACCAGGGGAAGGCCTAACAGCCCTTTGCATCCCCCCAATGTTAAAAAGGGAAAAGTCATCTTAGAATTGAGTAAATATGGTAATGTATTTGGATGATTTAATTTAAGGTCTTCCCTTCAAGTCTTGTGCTCTGTTTAATTGGAACTCATTACTGGTTTAGCTGGACAAGTTGATTGTTTTACTTTCCTGACCAAACTTGTTGTCATGTCAACAAAGTTCATTCCACAGACACTCAGAAACAGGCTTTGTGACCTTCTGCTTAGTCAGACTCTGTAGTTTGGCTGAGGCCAAAATGGTCAAGGCTGGCAACAGGCTTGGGCAGTGGCCATGGCAGAAGTAGACAGATCCTAGTGCTAGCCCATCTCGCACGAGATCTGACCCATTCCAACCTGACACTCACAAATATCCCTGACTGCTGACTTGATGCATCTAATTTTACTGACAAATAAATAAATAGTTTACTGCTTTTGATAGTGGTGAGCTCTATAGTACCAGTATTCCTCTGAGACTGTGAGCTGGTCCACACATCATGAGCAAAATTGCTAAATAAGGTTGATCTGGCTCTCACTGTAACTAGTGGCAAGCTTCCCACTGACTCTATTCAGGACTGATCAGGTCCTAAGTTCCGATAGCAGAATCTTTCTAATTCCTTTCAATACATGGGTTCTGTTTCATATCCCAGGTTTAGTTTGCTGAGCTTCCATTTAGAAAAATAATTTATCATATTTTTATTTTCAATGGTATCATCTATCTGTTCATCTGAAGTGCTTCACTTCCTTGCAGGTGAAAGGCTTCATCACTTTGAAAGACTGATCTGCTAGTAAATGCAATTTATGGGTTACATGTTATTTTTAATTGTTTTGGGGACATTGTGGGCATTATTATCTATGTCAAATTAATTGATTTCACACCATTTCAAGTCTCTATAGCTATTATGTTCTTTGTGTGTCTCATTGTGGGTGTTTTCTCACTTGTAAACACAAGTTATGTTTGCTAACTTGTATCCTAAGGCGATGTTATTTGGTCCGTTACAGTGCATGTGTAGGTGTTGATGGGGCTGGCTGGAACATGAGGGTGCATCAGTGTGGGGGCTGCCTGTGGGATAGCCCCATACAGTAGCACCTTTGTGCCCCAGCCAGCCACTCCGCAGCATGTTAAGTCAGGTCAGAGCAGCCCCGGGAGCAATAAACTTCAGTGTGATATGTTCTGCAGTTTATTATTGTGCATTAATTACACATGTAGATGCTCCCTGTATGTAGAAATCAGATCCCAAATTGGATCAGATTCTGCTCTACAATGATTATTTGTGGCATAAGTGGCATGAGATCAAATCTTCACTTAGCTATGTGTTAGTTCAAGAATGCTAAAAAATGAAATAAGAGCTAAAAATAAAATAAGGTATGCTTTACTTCATGGTTCTTAGGTATCCTGGTAACAGGACAAGAATAAGATGAAGTTATGGGATCTTTTTTATTAAGGCAGTAGAGATATATTAAAGTCTAACCTAGAGGAAACAAGGCATAAGCAAGATTCTAGGAACATTGTCTCATAACACATGTTCCTGTTGTTATCATCTTTTATATGTAGTGGAGAAAAATGCAACTAAAAAGCTGCTGAACCTTTATTACAAGGAAGAGTGGTAAACCTTGCAGCATTCTTCTCCATTATTTCATTGCAGAAGTCCATCTTCATATTTCAGTAGCTCTAGGAAGAAAGAAGACAAGGGATTAGCCACACACACACACAATATGCACTTTTGGGTCTGGAAAGAATTGATTGGAAATCCCTCCCAGAGTTGCTCCAAACAGTCCATCTTTTATTTCCATATGCAACTTGAAAGCAAGAGGTGTATGGGTGGTAAGTGGTAGTAAGACCACCATCAGGAAACCATGGCACCTCAGAATTACATGGAAGTCCAAACCCACTTTTCAGCATACATCAGTGGGACAATCTACTTCCATGTGGCCACCCAAATCTGTGTCACAGTCCAGCACTCCAGAGTAATGTGCTGACATTTTTTTTTAATTCCAGCCTGGGATTACTAGCACTACTGAAAGTCATTGCTTCCTCAAAATAGCTTTTGTACACCAGAAGTCTGTGCTGATGGTGATACATAAAGTCATGTAAAAAAAAATCAGTATATACTACTGCCAAAAAATGTGCATGTACAAGTCCAATGACCTGTACTTGTCCACTCAGCTAGTTCAAGAGACATACTCTTGAATTCCAATGAATGTCATATTGCATGTCCTGTGTTGATCTAATCTCAGGTTAGCCACAACTATCTGGTTATGGCCACACTTCCCCAGATGGGTTGACCTTATGGTTGTCCTCAATCAATGTGAGCCACATGAGCCAATCAGCTTTATCTCTATCTTACCTTGTAACTGCTGCACATTGAACTTCCTGTTATCAAGGGGAGACCTTCTAAGAGTCAGTCTGCCCATTTGCTTGTCTCTTGTGCTGGGATGTGCTCTAAATGTGGGCAGTAGAAACAGGAAGTGAGGTACAGAAGGGCCAGGAGTCAGAAACAGGAAGGTGTGCAATTGCTGGGAATGGTCTTCACATGTTTAGAGCCTTCAAGGCTGAATTCTGAAATACTGTGGGTAGAAGTGGGCTAAGAATAGACTCATACCTGGAAGCTCAGCAAAATTGGACTGCTTTTGGGGTTGAGCTTAGTGGTTTGAAATGGAGATGATTAGCATAAATGTGCTTGAAGGCAGCCATAAGGTGAGTCCTAAGTAGTGATGTAGTTATGAGTGATCTTTGATTAAACAGTAAAATTGCCATTGGCTTTTGTGACCTGGCAACAGCATCTTTCATGTTGTCATTGAGAAAAAATCGGGGGATAGCAATGGTGTACTGCTTATTAAGGATGGAACAAAGCGATAAATGCTAGTGTGACAAGCACTTTACATGAAAAATAAAGACATAAATGTAGATATGTAGATAAAGACTGTAGATAAAGATGAAGAATGTTGCATATAAGAATATAAAGCAATGTGGTATTGTTCAAATGTCTATCCATGTTGAAAGATGATGTAAAGGATATTTAGAGGAAGCCATTTTTTTCCTCCTCCAGTGCCTAACAAGCGTTATCAGACTTAAACTCCCCCTGCCCTTCCCCAAATGTGCTGCACATTCTTGAACACAATTCACTGGAACTTCTCAATAAACTATTGACATGCATACAGATGTGGAGCACCTCTGCAAGAGCAACTTCAATAAAGCTGTTACTATGGACTGCAATCAGCTGTCACCATTATCATTCGGTGACTCATCAACCAAAAAGCCACCTTTCTTCTAGACAGGCATCCTGAATTTCTGTGTGCTAAAACTGCAAGCAGGAGAGCAGACATGTTTCTAAAAGATTTTTTTTTTGCCTGGGCAGAATGACAGAGTTCAGCATGTTTGCTCACGCAGTAGGGAATGCAGCTTCCTTCGCTGCATGGATAGGTAGGTGAAATTCAATGCTCTGCGTTGTGAAGGTCATGCCAGAGTTGCCTTGCCTCTTTTAAAATCTATGGATTAAATGTAGGGAAGTATGTCTTCTTTAAGGTGATCAAATTAAGCCAGGTTTAATCAGCTTAGAAATAAGAAAAAGACACAGGAGAAGAAGGCAGTATGGTTAGTATCAGAAGGGCTCAAAGCAAAACATTTCAGTAATGTCAAAAAATTAAAGTTGTTTCCAGTTTTCCAAAATAAAATTTGGGAATTTTCCTTCCATTTTGAAAAATAAATGTTACTGCTCTGTAGCAGTGTAAAGCAAACTCTGCTCCTGCTGTCCCTGTCCATTTCTTTCTCAGTGCAAATCTGCTCAGGGTCCAAAAACCCCACAAAAGCATTGCCTGAAAGCAGGGATGAGTTACCCCATCCCTGCCTTCAGGTTCCTTTGAAGTAGCTGATGTTGGCCACTGTTACAGGCATAATGTTTGACTGTGTTTAAGTCTGTCTGCAATTTCTGCATGCTTGTTGATTAAGGTCCTTAATTCCTCATATTCTCCCCTCCACCTTTCCCCGTTCTATTTTCCTTAACAGGACAGAATAATATCACTTCAAGTGGCACATGAGGAACAAGGGATTATAGTACCAATAGGGCCACTGCTCCTAGGGTAGTGTTTAACCTGTGGCAAGATGGGCCTGAAATCTAAGTGAAGGCTCCTGGATTTGCCCATCACTCCAATGGTGAGCTCTTGTATAGACCAGAAATTCTGCTCAACTGGATTAGGAGTTGTTATACTGAATTAAATCAGGAAATAAATAGGGCAGTTGCCTATTTATTGCCTAACCACTCCTATGCTAGGAACTTTTGTGTGGGGTTCATTTTATTTGGCACTGATCCCAAAGGATATATTTTCAATGTCCTGCAGATGTATGTATGAATAAAACAGGGCTGCATCAGCAGTGTTGCAGCCTTGACAATCGATACCTGAACTATAACTTTTAGCACTGAAGGAAGCATGCAAGACACTAGGGGCAGAAAAAGCAAATTACCTTGGTAATATGTTTTAGCCCCAAAAGCAGAAGACCCAGGTTCTAGGACCCTTTCACCCAGAGGGAGTTTGAACCTTCATTGCTCTGACTTCCTCCCACAGTCCTCTAACCATCCAAGAAAAGTGGGTGAAGGGCACCTTGAATCAAAGTCCCCTGATTCCTTAGTGAGTGCCCACGTCACTCAACTACTGGGGGTAAAAGCATAGAAGTGTCTTCCTTCCCTGGTACCTAAGACCTGCTAGTAATAGGCTTTGCACATCATGAGTGTGTCCAAACATGTGTGCACATGCAGTTTGTGACACCTCAGACAGGTCTGCAGTGCCAGCAGGGGCTGAGGGGGGGGGGTGCTATAGCCACCCCAAAATTCACCTTAGCCCCTGCATAGCCACCCCTCCCACTGCCCGCCTGCCTGCCCCATGCAACTGAACCCACCTGCCTGCCCTCCACAGCTGAGCCTGCAAAGGTGTGGCGCTCCTGGCAGGGGTGGCACCAGCCTCTTCTTGGTGGGTGGCCTGGGCTGGGGCTGAGCTCAGAGCAGGCAGGAGCAGGATGGGTTCAGCTGTGTGGGACGGGTGAGTGGGTGGCAATGCTGGCGATTCTGGGAGGTATGGCCACGGGGAGATTAAGGCCCAAGCCCCCACCTAATGCCACCTCTGGGTCCCCATCTGGCTGACCCCGACCCCCGCACTGGGAAGAGGCTGGAGCAGCCCCTGGGTGCCACAAACTGCATGCTCTGCACATGCAGGTGGTCACTGCACTGCTAATTTGCAGCGCAGCAGATTTTTTTTTGGACACTGGGAGATCCTGGTGTAAAAAAAAAAAGCCATGCCAGAAAAAAAGTGTGGGGGGGATGCACTTGGCACCAGCGTGCACCGCGTGAAACCAGTTTCACCCATAGCAAATAACTATACGCGAGGCTTCCTTATTTGATCCTGCTGCGAAGAGTAAGGCAGTTCATACCTCTCTAAGACTGTCTGCCTGCGGACTCAGAAAATCAAAGCTGTGTTGACTTCTGCTTGGGTTATGCTTGAAAAGCTTCTGTCAGAACTACAAAGAATTAGGAATTTAGGGTGTGGCTCTAAGGCTGCCTAAGTGAATCAGATACACTTCAGTTCCTGTTAATGGGTTGATTAGGTATCCAAGTCCCCATAGGCAGGTTTGAACATCTCACCTTTTTTTAATGAAAACTCCAGCTCTTCTGCTCCATTCTGCAGCTGCAGAAAGAGAGAGAACAGAGAGACCTGCTGAGAGTGCTAGCAGTGGCAGCAAGTATCAGGAAAAGATTAAAAGGGGCAACAAAAGCTGTCACTAGTCTTCATTTCTGGAGTTGCTGCTGGGGCTATGGCTCTTACCCACAAAGGAAGAGACACTGAAGTTCTCAGTCACACATCCAGAACAAAGTCTGCTGCTCCTGATGTGATTGCAGAGGGGAGAAGCAAACATTTCTGATGGGTACTGGGCATTCATGTTATGTAAGAATGAAACCACATGCCCTGAAAAAGCTCCAGATGTTACCCAGTTGCTTAGCAACAGCAACTGCTCTAAATTTATCACTTGGAATTGCTCTTTACCCTGGTTCTTCCCTGAATAGGGAGTTCAATCTAAGGTCTAGGTCCTGATATTCATTGCCTTCCATGGCATCAGTCCAAACTATTTGAGAGATGGTCTCCCTTTTCACGGTCATCACAATGTATCCAATTAGAACAGTGATGCTCAACCTTTTTTGTCCAGCTGGCCACATTGACAGTGCCTGGTCTGTCTGCGGGCTGGATCCAGGTGGTGTTTCCAATCCAGGTGGGCACAGAGGACATGTGTGGAGGGAAGCGGGAGGCAGATCAGCCCCAATGCAGCTCCCCAAGAGAAAGGAGCTTAATCCAGCCCCTTGGAGAGGGAAGGGGTTGTGGCCCAGGCCTATGTGGAATTTCAAATAGATCAGTGGTGGCCAAACCATGGCACAGCTGCCACAAGCAGCACAGGCACGCGAGAGATCATGGAAGGGATAGGTGCAGCAGCAGATAGGGCTGGAAGCAGAAAGCAAAGCAGCAGATCAGGCTGGGAGCAGAAAGCAAAGGAAGGGGAGCTGACTGGTAATTTGGGAGTGTGTGGAGCTAATTTGTGGCATGCCTTCCAAAAAAGGTTGGCCCCCACTGAAACAGAGGATTCATTGTGGGAAATTGAAATCACTGGCAAACAACGTGAAAAAATCAAGGCGGGTGTAGAGAAGTTGGAAAGAGTCCAAAGGAGGGCCACATGAATTATTAGAGGTCTGGAGAACAGGCCATACAAGGAGAGGCTGAAGGACATGGGACTGTTCTTCCTGGATTAGGGTCATGGTCCAGGACAGAGTAATTAGGATAGTTCACAGGAATCACACAATCTTTTGAGGACGTGCTCTATTCTCTGTAGTCAGCCTCAAGTATGTTGGCTCCTTGCTAACCCCTAAACCAGTTCATTTATTATGTGTAGTGTGGTAGCACGAAGACGTTCCACCTATGGGCAAGCTTAAGCCTGAGTTTAAGTTTCAGCTTAGACCCAAGGTAGCTGTGGCTGGATCCTCATGTGGTATAAACCAGAAGAGGTGTATTGATTTCAAGGGGGTACAGCATTCTACATTTACACCGGTGAGGATCTGACCTCATAAACATACCTTTAAAATACTTTCACATACACACATACACAGAAAGCAAGAAACCCAATCCCACCCAATACAACCCATACGCAGAAATATCAGCCATCACAGGATTTGGACCCAATGCATTTATTGATTTTGATATGTTGGGA
>NW_005842158.1:1050743-1066007 GCF_000455745.1 Alligator sinensis | reverse complement strand
AAAGAGTGCTAAGGAATTCAGTAGGGATGAAAAATAATAGGACTGTGTGGAAAATTAAAGAGTTGCATACAAATTACCCTAAAATTGGAGAGAAGAAAGGAGAAAATGCTCAGGCTCAAGTAACTTTTTTTTTGTGGAGGTTGGATGGTTATAATGACCCTCTTCATCCATCAGCATTTGTTTTATTAATTGTATAGACCTTATAAAAATCTTCTCTACTTCTGTTCTCTTGGAAACCTTTCTAATTCAATATTTTTCTCAAATCTTCCACTTTCTACCTGAACTTTTTTCTTTCTCTTCTTCCTTCTTTTTTTTCTCCTTCCCCTTTCTTCCTTCCCTCCCTCACTCTTGGCCTCCTCAATAGAATTAGCCCATTGCCTTTGGCAGGTTTTGGATTAGGCTCCCCTGTCTACTCCATTTTCCACCAAGATGAATGCCTTGCAAGAAAATAAAACAGATGAAGTATTCCATTTATTCCTTTTCCAAAGTAAATCCAGTCTCCTGATACATATACCTCTGTCTCCCTTTCTCCAACTGACATGTCCCCTACACACGCTCTCTACATATCATTTACATATATCCTTTACATATCATTCTCCAAATTACCTTGGTAACATTCCTAAATTCATTGCTGATCCCTGACATGAAGTTAATTTTAAACCTTGTTTGAAATATCTGTCCCCAAGCACAGTGACTCAGCATATATCCTTTCCTCAGCTTATTACCTCTATTATTTGGGAAGATCCTGATAAAGAAACCCAGATATCAGTCCAAGCCATGTGCCACAGCTCAGTTTCCTATACCTTTCCTATACCTTTCCCAACTCTTAGGATCATTTAGTAGCTGAAAAACCATGACAGACACTGAAGAAGGGAGAGGGATCGCTCCACCTTTTATCTCAATAGTCAAGTGATCAAGTGATCTAGACCCCTGCTAGTCACTGGAAACTTGTATTTTTTAGGAGGTGATATTGCCAGTTACTCTTGTACTGAATCAGTTAGCTATCCATTTAGATAAGGCATATCTTGCAGATAGGTACCCAGTCTTTATCTGAAGACATCAGGACAGAGATCTTCTACCCCTTCACATGATATTTTATGCCAGTGGTTAAATGATAATACTGTTAAAAATGTGCTGTATTTCCAATTGGCATTTGTCTGGTTTCGGCTTCTAGCTGGATTTTTGTATGCCTTTTTCCTCTGGATTAAAGATCCCTGTGCTGCCTAGTATTTTCTCCCCATGGAGGTACTTATACACTGTAATCAAGTCACCTGTCAATCTTCTTTTTGATAAGCAAACTGTTAGACATTCTCTCTAGCCCTTGTATGATTTGTGTGGCAAGTCTCTGTACAGTTTCCAATTTTTCAACATTTTTTAAAAATGTGAACTATACATAGGTCTTGCTGTCTGGCTTCAGGGTTTGCAAGCTGGGCTCCTGACCAGAAGGTTGTCCATTCAAGGCTGGATCTGGGCCCACACCCTGATTTGGGATGTGGGTGTATAGACTTTCCTTCATCAAGCATTGGTGGTTCAATGGCAGCAGCCCTGCTTGCCATGCAGGAGATCTGGGTTCAATTCCCAGCCAATGCAGTGCTGCCGGTGAATATTTTGTGTTCCTTAGCAGTGTAAGGTAGTCCTTAATAAAGATCCGTGTGCATCTTTTCCTTACTCCTTGAATTAAAAAAAATAATAAAGCAGGTCTTGGGACTGGACCCAATGATTTTCCAAGGTCCCTTATAGTCTATGAATAGTCCTGGTCTCACCAATTCCAAGTATAGAAGTAAAATCCCTCCTACTCTGATTTACCATTTCCTTGTTGAGGGAACCAATGCTTTAGCCATTTGTGCTACCGTGTCACACTGAGAGCTTGTGTTGTTTTGCTTGTCTACTATTTCAAAAGTTTGATGGCAGCCATAACATATCGTTTCTTATGTGCAACCAAAGCTATCCATGGGCCAAGCATGCAAAAGCCATCCCTCTGCAGTCCAAGGATGGAACCGTTCCACATGATAGAAGGAGCACTTTCAAGAACTCCTGAACCAAAGAAGTCTAATGTCAAAGATAATACCATCAAAGTCATTACACTACACCTCACTGAGGACTACCTTGCAGATTCCCCAGCTTATCAAGAAGCCTTAAAGGCAGCTAAGCAGATGAAGAAAAACAAAGCATGTGATCCTGATTGCAGACCAGCTGAAATTTATAAGCAAGGTGAAAAAAAAAAAATTCTCATTAGCTACACATTGTTATTGTCAAATCTGGAAATATGAACATATTCTTAGGGACTTGAGCAATGCCAGAATCATTATCATATTCAAGAAAGCAGATAGGTTGAATCGTAGCCATTATTGTGGTGCTGAAGTCTTGTCTATAGATAAAAAGATCCTCACTCCTATTCTCCTCAATAGGCTGACTTTCCTAGTTAAGGAGACTCTATCCAAATCCCAATGTTCCCTGAAGACCATTCAGAGGTACAATAGATGTGATATGTGTTGCTAGACATCTGCAGAAGAAGTACCATGGGCAGCATCAAAATCTTTACATGGCCTTCACTGACCTGACTAGGGCCCTTCATGCAACACATGGAGAGATCCTATGGGAGTTTTTGATGATATCTGGATGCCCAGGAAAATATGTTACCAGTATCAGATTTCTTGACAATGACATGATAGCAACCATCCTAAGCAATGGCTCAGAAATGGACCCCTTCAGTTTTAGAACTGGAGTCAAGCAAGGATATATGATTGCACCAACAATTTTTTTTTTCCATCTATATTGCATCTATTCCCCATTTCATTACTGACAGACTTCTGTCTGGAGTCAACACCCAGTATTGCATGAATGAGAATCTCTTTAACATACTATCATATCAACCAGTTATGTTCCAAATCTAAGATAACCAACATCTCCATTACTGCTCTTCCATAATCTTATGACTATGTTATGTTTGCCCACTCAAGTGAAGAGCTCCAGGTTACTCTTGATTGCTTCTGTGAAGCACATGAAATACTTGGACTCACTGGGTGAGTCTACACATTCATTAATGCACAGTGGTTACTGCACATTCAATTTAGTACTTGAATAATCAAATAAATGTGCAATAACAGGAGTTGTTGAGCAGTAGCACAAGTGAATGCCTTTTTAGTGGATGCTACTGCACAGCAGCCTAATAATACTGTGCAGTAGCATATTAGCACTGAATAATATCTGCCACTGCTGTCTTTGGACATCTTTGAAATTATGTATTTGATGATCATGACATCAGAATGCCAACTAAGCTTCTCGTGTATCAGGATGTTGTCAACCTTTCCCTGTTGTATGGGTGTGAAACGTGGATGACATAGCAGAAATATCTGAACGCCTTGGAATGTTATCATCAGCTACGTCTTTGGGAAATCTGCCATATCAACTGGAGGGACAGAATAATGAATCCCAGAGTTCTGGCTCAGCCAAACACCACCAGCACTGAAGCCATGTTTATATGGCACCAGATCCATTGGATAGGACACATCAGAAGAATGTCTAACAACGGGCTCCCAAAACAAGTCCTATGCTCCCAATTCTAGAGGTGAGCAAATAAAGAGATTTAAGGATACATTGAAGGCCAAACTGAAGAAAAGCGATATTAACTTGAATACCTGGGAGGCTCAAGAACTGAATCATTCCCAGTGGCACTGTGATGTATGCCATGGCATCAATCATTTTGAGCTAGCTCACCATACTATGGAAGCAGGAAGATGAGAGAGACAAAGGGAATGAACTGTGACTTAATGTCAACAGGAACTATATGCCACATCTGCAGTTGAACATGTGGATTTCAGATTGGCCTCCTCAGTCATCTACAGACTTACAGAAGACTTTCCTATTGACTAGCAGACTGTCATCATATAGAAGGAGTGCTGATGATGATTTGGCTCTTTTAATTTTACTAATTAATATTTATATTGCAGTAGCATGTGGATGTCCCAACCATTGTGATACTGGCTATAGGATTATAAAGTAAATGACAGTCTGTGCCCCAAAAAGCTCATGGGCTAAAAGTTCAAGCTCTATTTCTAGATTTCAACTTGATTCTCAGCACAGCCTTATTATTCCATATTTGCAAATTGGCTCCCAGCTAGCATCTACATGTATGTTACTGTGCAGTATTTACTGTGCAGTCAGTTTACTACCTATATTTATAGGTAGTAGCTAACTGCACAGTAGACTAATTTACTGCACAGTAAATGTGAGCATGTGTAAACAGTGATGCTTTGCTGCACAGTAAGCTAATCTACTGTGCAATAAAGCATCTCATGTAGACACACGCACACACACAACATATGCACTTTTCCATATAAATATGGATCACAAAAGTTCCTTCCCGAATTTCATTGTCCCCATGGATATACTGAATCACTGTTTAACATGTACAGTAGTCAAGTTTAGATCCTCAAGAATATTTTCAGGCTAAGATAGAGATGAAGAAGGAATTGACTCATCTTAGTCAAATTCTGTCTATTGCAAGGGGTAGGATAGGTCATGTTCAGTAACTTAGATATCTAAAACCTATGTAAGTGGCACTTAAGACAAGTTCAAGCAATAGGATCTGCACCTTCATCTCATGGTGTTTTAAGTCCCCATCTGTAAAATGGGACTGATAATGCTCGATTTTTGTCCTGGTGATCACCAGCTCTTCAGAAAGAGACCCTCTGGGTATGTCTGCATTAATATTTGGCATTGGCTGTTTTTTGCCTCCAAATGGCCCAAGCTATGGGAGCTACCACTCCACATCTGTATCTTAACTTATTACCCCCACATTACATTGTGCTTCTAATTACTCCAGAGGATTTCTTCTAGGAATCAGCCAGTGAATTCCTTTCCTCTTCTGGTGCATTTAGCTCTGATTATGAGCACTAGAAACAGGAAGTGTGGTGTACAAGAGGTGGAACTCATGGATAGAAAGTTAGGGAACTACTACTGAAGGACATCCTAAGTTTGTAGCCCACAGTTCCTGGGTGATAGGAAATGCCTTGAATGTAAACTCAGTTTCAACCCCCAAAGTTCACCAGAGATTTGGAGTCAAGCTAGATCATTTTTCAGCCTTAAGCATAGGGCTTTCCAAGCTCCATCAGTAGTATGTATGGGCTTTAACGTGATCTTATGCTTGACCCTATCTGTCAGTGTAGATGCAGTAAAAGAGACTATGTGTAAAGCACCTAGTATAGTGTAGAGCTGATCTTGTATTATATTACAGCAATGCTAAAGTTCAATATATATCTAGCTATATATATGTATGTATGTGTGTATATGTATATTAGGGCTGTGCGAAACAGCACCATTTTGCTTCGACTTCCATTTAACCATTTCAAAGGGACAGTGCTTCATTTCATGGCTCTGTTTTGTTTTGAAGCACTGTTACATTTTGGTTCATTGAAACTGGTTCGCTGTTTCGATGCATTTCAACATTTCACCCATAGACTATAGTGGGGAATCATGCAAATGCCTATAACCTTGTCATTTCTTTCCTGATTCAAATGAAAATTACAGGGAAGGTAGCTCCTTCTAAGGGCATGACGCCTGCCAAATTTCAAGGACTTATGTGCAGGGGTTTCTGGGAAACTGCACCTCAAGGTGCTGAGAGCAAAGCTCATATCATTTGCTGGCAGCAGCAGCCTGCTGTCATCCCGTGCAGGGGTCTGCACCCCTGGGAGGGCCATGGGGCTGTGTTGGACTCCTTCTGGGGGTGCAGGCCCCCGAATCTTTGCATGGGATGACAGGAGGCTGTCACTGCCTCGGCAGCAACAGCAGCCTCCTGTCATCCTGGACACAGATCTGGGGTCCCACACCCGGGAGGGCTGTGGGGCTGAGCTCCATGGGGCTGGTGGAGTCACTCGGAGTGCAGCCCAGTGGTGGGAGGTGGGGGAGAGCCAGGGCTGTGCTCCAAGAGGCTCCACCAGCCCAACAAAGCTCAGTCTCACAGCAAGAGGCAGCGGGAGAGCCAGTGGCGGAGCCTCTCCGAGCTCAGCCGTGGCTCCGAGTGCAGCCCTGGCCAGTGGCTCTCCGCCACCTCCCACTGCCAGTCTTATCTCTGTGGGGCTGCATAGCCTCCAGCTGGTAGGCTGTGCTCACCAGGGACTGCGCTTGGAGCCAGGGCTGCACTCCAAGCAGCTCCATCAGTCCAATGGAGCTGAGCCTGGTGGCGGGAAGCAGCAGAGAGCCACTGGCCAGGGCTGTGCTTGGAGTACACAAATCACATGATTTGTGTTTGTATGTATATACGCACACACACATATATGTGTGTGTTTGGTGTATATAAATAGACATAATGTGATTTGTGGTCACACGTTCTGGAATCTTGAGCTTCTATAAAACACCATAAATTTTGTATTATACTAAAATTGTCCAGGCCCTGAATTTTCCATTTGTGAACAAAATCAGTATCAGGAAGACCTGGTTACTTTTTTCTTTTAATCTCCCCTGTCAAAGTGGAGTTTGTTCATACTTTAATATTTTGCAGCTTCAAAAGGAAGGGGAAATATAGCCTGCCAGGCTATCATTCATGATGTGGACTGCCATCCAATCATTATTTTTCAAAAAAATCTAAATATATTAAAAGAAATAACCAGAGAAACTCTTGAAACTCTGGAAGTAAAGTATGATCCATCAGATGAGCCATGCCATTTAAGAAACCTCATGCATTAAACATAATGGAAGGGAGTAGTACAGCTCCAGTTCAATATGTGACTTGTGAGCTATCACAGGGTTTCTGACTCAGTATTACTAAGAAATGTTCACTGACTGTCACTGCAAAGGTATGCGAGTAAGATTCTCTAAGGACCAATTAATGGGAATGGAAGAGAATTCTGGTAGATTGGTTGCCAGTGGGGGGAAAGTGAGTGGAGAGTGGTGAAGAATAATATATGTTTGCAATTTACTTATTAGCCCTACAAAAAAGCAACACATGCCAAACAAGATAACAAAAGATCTTAGGAGCATTTGTAAATACGATTTTAATTATTTAAACTGGATGTGAATAGAAAATAATTTCTTCTTTTTTTTTTTTTAGGGGCACCATTGTTAATCAACTCAACAGGCCTATTTTGTGTCATAAATCTGTAGCATTCTGCCACAAAGGAAGCTCATTCCTCTCATTTCATAAAGCCTGTAGCCTTTAATCACAGCCAAAATAATGACATTAGTGGCATCTTAACTCTGGCACATTCGTGTTGAGATTTATTATTTTTCTGTTCCCTGTTTTGTTAATTTGTTTGGTTTTTCACTTATGTATCAGTGTTTCATCTGAGGATCTCCAAGCACTCTGCAAAGGCCCATTAATTAAGTCTCGCTACACTCCATGCCATGCATCGATCCTGCTAGCAAAATTATTCTGGTGTTAGATTGCTTTGGATATGTGTGATGAGAAAGGACCTTGTGGAAAGCAACCATTGTGCAAAACTGGTTGTTTTTGTATATATTTTATTCTTGTTTTCATTTATGTGGTTGGTGTTGCACTTCTCAAAGCATCACAACTGGTTTAGCATACGTCTTTGGCTGATGTTCTCTCAATAGCTGAGAAAGAGACTATTACACAAAACGATCTATTTTTATAAAAGGAAAAGAAATACTCTAACTGACATAATTCTGGTTGAGGAGTTTAGGCGGTTATTTTATAAAGCTCTGCTCTGTCTGTGCTTCAATCAAGCTCCAGCTCTCCAGCTGCTTTCCAAGAGGGAGCTTCACAAAGCAGCTGGTGTTTCATTGTTTTTATAGAAGGCTTATTTTTTTTTTTTTTACAGGTATTATGAACAGGTGTTTTTAGCCTGCATTTTTACTGACTGGCCCTAAATGTGTGCACACTTGGCAACCCTCCTCTTGGCTGTTCTCTAGGAGTGCTTGCAAATCCCAAGGAATCCACCTCAGCATGTTCTCCTTGTCTGTTTGGACCAGGTACGACTGTGGATTCACTAAACACGTGATAGTACCAAACAGTCTTGACAATGTTGCTGTTGTTTGTCCTTTGAATTCGGAGATGACCATGACTTCACTGGTTCATTTGGTTCTGTGAGCACGAGTGGCTGATCAGGCCAATTTTTTGCTTTGAACTGTCTGTCACACTGTGCAAGAAATGCCGTTTTCAGTTACTAAATTGCTAAATATCTTGACAGTGCTCAGACCCACTCTGGACTCATCTACACAAAATGTTTACTGTAGAGCTGACTAATAATTTGCTCTACAGTAAAATGTCACTGTCTACATGTGCGGTCCTATTAGGATGGAGAAAATTAATTGTCGCTGGTAGGTGTTGTAGGGATTGAGTCCCTGCTTAACCAGTGCCTTGCCCTCCAGTGAGGTCGGGGCGGGACCCCGAGTTAGCACCACCTGTGTGGTCTGGTTGCTGTTCTTGCTCGCCTGCCAACTTGATATTCTTCTTCTTGGGAGACAGTTCCCAGCAAGGAGCATGTAGGATCCCATGCCTGGGTTTCTTTGTGGGGCTCCAACCACCCCTTTACCCCACCCTTACCACATCCACAGCCAAGATGGAGATCAATATCCTTATAGATGATAGTTTGCCATCTGCCAGGTCCTGTTACTGAGGGGCGGAAATCTCCCGGCCATCGGCTTCTTGTAGGCCATCCTTTGTCTGTGGACTGTGGTCTCTACAACTAGACTTGCCTCAGTCTTGAGGTAAAAGGAAACTCAGAAGTAAACATCAACAGAAATCAAGCAGCGTCCACTGCTGGGTCCCTGGGTCTTGCCTTCCAGGCCCGCAGGCCCCTGGCTGGGTGACTTTTGCCTCCCCCTTTAAGCTGTGCCTGGCAGGCTCAGCAGCATCCCATTGCACCCCTTACACTTATCATGTGGGGTCCTCCTATGTGTCCCCGCCCTTCCTGCCTTGGCACCGTCTGACCTGAGGCTGGGTCTGTCTAGGTCAGTCCTGCTGTTGCTCCAGCCGTTCCCATTGGTGGCCCTGCTCAGCACCCTGCCTCGTGCAGGCCCCAGACTGCCGTAATTTCTCAGCCCCATGCCACCAACTGCTCCACCATCTGGCTTGGTCCTGAGCTTCCACCCCCTCCTCAAGAGCTTTTCACCAGTGTGGCGGTTTTGCAGCGCACAACCTGCTCCCCCTGGCCTCGGCACCATGGGCCTTTTCCTGACCACACTTGGCAGTATTCCCCAGTCCTCCTCTGGGGCACACCATTGCCTCTTCTTTGCTGAGCTTGGTGGGGCTTCCTGGTCCTCCTCACAAGGTTTCTCCAGGACATGCCACTGCCCCTTCTTTACCATGCTTGGTGGAGTTTCCCAGTCCTCCTCCTGGGTTTTTGCCGGAGCATGCCACTGCCCCTTCTTCGCCATGCTCGGTGGTGTTTCCTGGTCCTCCTCTTGGGGTTTCACCAAGGCATGCCACTCCCTTGGCATGCAGCTTCTCCTGTCCAGCGGTGATCCATGGTGCTCCCCTAAAACCTCGCTCTCTCTCCTCCTTGTCACCCCCAGCTCCTCTCCCAGCCACCTTTTCAGGGGCCCGTGCCTCTCTTAGGCCGCACCCTCTCTCTCCCCACTGATTTGCAGCCTCAGACTAGTCCAAAAATGGTGCACCTGAGCATGCCATCCCAGCATCCACCCACAGCTGCCTCTCATCAGTTCTCCTGCAGTGAGTGATAGGGAGAGTCAGGGGCGGGGGGAGCTGTCTCTTCCCCTTTCACACTAATTAACTCCACCATAGGATAGTACTTCCAAACACAGGTACTGTCCTATAGTGGAGTTATTTACTCCACCTCAATGCATGTGTAGATGCTGACGTAGATGGCTGGGGCAGGAGGTAGCGTCAGTGTGGGGGCTGCCTGACAGCTACTCCCATACTGAAGCACCTTCGTGCGCCATCCAGCCCCTCCACAACACATCAGTCTGGGTCAGAGCAGCCCCAGGCTGGTAAGCTGACCTCTGGGACCCCCTGCCAGCTGGGGCTGTGCTGCCCTGGCTCTTACATGCTGCACTCCTAAGTGCAAGTGGAAACACTGTGCCCAGGAGCAATAAATTCTGCTGTGAACTGCACTGGAGTTCATTCACTGTTAATCTCATGTGTAGATGCACCCTTTGTCCCCATTTTAGCACTGAAAGCTCCCAAGCTCCTCTGTCAAAATATCATTTTTGTTTCTACTTCTAAGATTCTTTTGTCTCCTTGACAGTGTCATTATCCTAACCTTTTAGTAAGCTGTCACAGATCAACAGGTTAGAACATAGCCATCAACAAATTAATAGCTGTGCTGGTGTCCAGCCGTTTGCTATAGGCGTACTTCAATATGCCAGTAGCACTTTCAGAAAAGCACCCCCACTGTCTTCAGTAGGTTTCTTTATGGTTCCACAAGGCTGTTCACTTGGGGGTTGTCAAAAGTCCCAATCCTCAGAAAATTTCTTAAACTCAGAACTAAAGAACTGAGCCCCATTGTCACTAACTTCTCCTGGAATCCCATGCCTTGCAAATATGGCCTTGCAAATATGGCTATCATTGACTTCCCACTAGTACTGAACAAAGTTCCTACTTCTGGGCAAAGAGAATAATAATCTACAGCTATTAAATGAGTCTTTGAACGCCACATAAATAAATCAGTGCCAACCTTTTCATATGCCCTAGATGAAACTGGATGAGGTTGTGGTGGCTCAGCCTGCAGACATGGATGAAACTTTAAAGAGGTGTAACCCTTTTCTACTATGTCTGCAGTGTCATTATGGATCCAGAGCTAATGATACACTTTGTGTGCTTACTTTTTTCATTTGTTCATTCCTAGAAGGCCCTCATGGATCTTTTGCAACATTTCCTTTCAGAGGTTCCTCAGTATCACCAACAGTGCATTTATAAACTACCCCTTCTACCAGGGACCATTCATGTCTGCAATTCCAAAAATCTGTTACAACTACATTGCAGCCACTGTTATGCTCTGGCCAACCTTTAACTATCATTTCTTTCAATAGTCCCAACAAATGGCCTTTCTCTGTTTCTGTTTTTTTTTTTGCTGCAGTTTCCTATCTGCTATAGGGAGTGACTAGTTAATTAAGTCTATATAGGTTTGCATTTCTGTCTCAAAGGTCTTTTCTGGTTCCAAAGCCAGATGTATAGCTCTAAACAGTGCATCTTCAGTAACCATAAATAGACCTAGTATGTTGATCAAGACCAAATCATTATTCTGCAACTTAAACTTAATTATTTGACTCCTCAAAGTACAGTAAAGTAATGGCTTGTTCAACAATATTATTAGGGGGTGGGTGTCTGTTTCCACATCATTGTCTGACCATAGATATATTGTTGAAATCTCTCACAGGCAAACAATACACCCAGCAACTCTTTCTTAATCTCTGCATATATGGCTTCCACCTCAATCATTGATTTGGAAGCATATGCCACTGATTGCCAAGCCTCATTATATTTCAGGAAAATAACTGTGCCAACCCCTAACTGTAATGCATCTGGCAAAATTTTTATATGGTGTTCAGGTGGATAAAATATTAATGCAGGTTCTTGCATCAGCTGTTGGTTCAATGCAAGCCATGATTCCTCCTGTTTTTGCATGCTGGCACCATTCATTCTTATTCTTGAGGAGTGTCCTCAATGGTGTTGCCTTTCCTGACAAATTATGGAGGAATTTGCCCAGAAAATTAACCATGCCAAGAAATAATTCACCTCTTTTTTTTTTTTTGACTGGGGACTTGGCATAATTTCAATTGCCTTAATTTTTACCTTGTCTGGCTCCACTCCCTCGACAGAGATGATATCCCTAATAAAAGTCAGTTCAGTAAAAAAAGACACTCAGCATATACTTCGTTCTGTTCAATTTCAAAATTTCAGATGTAGTAGCCTGCAAAACTTTTCAAAGTCTGCAAGCATGTTCTTTGGTGGAGCCCCAAATGATAATATCATCCTAATCCCTGTTAGACCTGGTTATAGTGTTGGCCTTTACAATATCCTGTGGCAATAAATTCCACATGTTAATAGTGTCTATATAAATACTTACCGTTAAAAAAAACCAAAAAAACCCACTGCTGTCTGATAAATTCATCAGGTTACTCTTCATTCTTGTATTATAAAACATAAGACTAAATCATATTTCACCTTTATATTGGTAAGTCTTTCTTCTTCAGCAAACTGTCACAGTTGAGGGTGATTGTCTTCCACAATTGTCTTATATGTGTGTCCAAAGATGGCTGATGAGGCCTATCCAGGATTGACAGATTGTTGCAGCTAAGACATGTGTTTCCATGTGGGGTGAGTGGTGCTGGATTCTTGATTTACTCCACAACACACTGTTTCTGCTGCTCCTGCTTTTCCATCTCCTGTGGTTGTTGTGAGGTTTCAAAGTACTGATATGCCTGTAGCAGACTCTTCCTCCATTTGGGGTAGTCCTGAGCAATAGTTTTCCATGAGTTGACATTGATATTGCATTTTATTTAGTTGGCCTTGAAGACATCCCTGAAGCACTTTCTCTGCCCTCGAGTGTACACTTTGTCTGAGCTGGGAGAATCAAACTTCACAAGTCTGAAGTTGGACATCCAGATGGCATGGCTGGCCCAACAAAGTTGATGTTGGATGATCACCACCTCAATACTTGTGATGTTTGCTTGCAGGAGGATGCTAACATTGACATGTCTGTCTTCCTACAGGATTTGAAGGATGTTGCACAGGCAGTGTTAATGATACTTCTCCAACAACTTAGGTGTCTCCTGTACGTTGTCCATACCTTAGATCCATACTGCAAGGTGGGGATCATGACTGCTTGATAAACCATGAGCTTGGTTTCAGATCTGATGTCACAATCTTCCAAAACCCTTTTCTTCAGGCATCCAAAGGTCACATTTGCATATTTGAAACAATGTTGCGTTTCTTCATCAGTGTCGACCTTCTCCAAGAGATGGCTTCTGGGAAATACTCAATGTTCTCCAGAGTCTCACCATGAATCTGGATTACCAGAGCTGGGGACTGTTCATTAGGAGCTTGTTCATGGAGAACCTTAGTTTTATGAATGTTGAGTACCACTTTCTTGTATGCCTCAGTAAAGATGTCAATGATTACCTGGAGGTCTGCTTCCAAGTGAACACACACTACAGCATCATCAGAGTACTGGAGCTCAATGATTGAGGTCAGGGTGGTCTTGGTTTTGGCTTAAAGTTGGTTTAAGTTAAACAGTTTACCATCCATTTGATAATTTAGCTCCACTCTGGCTGGAAGCTTGTTGGTGGTCGGACGTTGCATCGCAACAAGGAATATTGAGAGGAGTGTTGGAGTGATGATGCAGCCATTTTAACTTCAAAGGGATTTGTGATAGATCCATTACTGAGAACCACCACTCACATACAGACCTGGAGGAGGCAAAGAATGATGAAAAACTGGTGGGCATCCATAATTCAGAAGGATCCTCTACAACATTTCATGGAAAACACCTGTGTGTGATTTCTTTTATCATCAGCTACACATCAGCTTCCATGTGACTCGTGACAGAACAGGACCTTGATCCAATGGCAAGGAGACCAAGACAACTGGGGATCTCATTTTGCTGCAGCCTTCATCTGTCTTCTCAAACACTGAGATTCTAACATCTTCTTCCTCCTGCTCTTCTGTTGAGTATTTGTAGACCATGGCTGGGACCTGGGCAGGCTTATCACAGTAGTGACCTGTACTCGCTATGTCACAACACTGCCAAAGGCGTTATGTGGCTTTTCAGGGGGGATAGCATTGTCATCTGGTATCCTCACCAATGTCAGTGAACTACATTATATCCAAGAATTGGAATCATAAAATCATAGAAAATTAGGGTTGGAAGGGACCTCAGGAGGTCATGTAGTCCAACCCCCTGCTCAGAACAGGACCATCCCCAACTAGATCATCCCAGCCAAGGCTTTGTCTAACCAGATCTTAAAACCTCCAAGGATGAGGTTTCCACCAGCTCTCTGGTTCCAGTGCTTTACTACCCTCCTTGTGACAACATTTTTTCCTAATACCTATCTTAAACTTCCCCTACTGCAATATGAGCCCATTGCTCCTTGTCCTGTCATCTGCCACCACTGAAAACAGCCCAACTCCCATCCTCTTTGCAATCCCCCTTCAGGTAGTTGAATCCCCACTCAGTCTTCTGTTCTCCAGGCTAAATAAATCCAGTTCCCTCTGCCTCTACTCATAAGTCATGTACCCCAGCCCCTCACCATTTTTGGTGCCCTCCACTGCTAGACTCTCTCCAATTTGTCTACACCCTTTCTGTAGTATAGGTGGGGGGCAAAACTGGACACAGTTCTCCAGATGTGGCCTTACCAGTGCCAAATAGCAGGGAATGATCACTTCTCTCAATGTGCTGGCAACATTTCTACTAATGCAGTCCAGTGTGCCAGATGTGGCCTTACTAGTGCAGAATAGAGGGGAGTAATCATTTCCCTCAGTCTTCTGCCTTACTAATGCAGCCCAGTACACTGTTAGCCTTCTTGGCAACAAGGGCACACTGTTGGCTCATCTTCAGCTTATTGTCCACTGTAACCCCCAGGTCCTTTTCTGCAGAGCCGCTGCTTAGCCAGTCAGCTCCAGCCTGTACCAGTGCATGTTCAACCCTCCTACTGGACCACATCCTAACCACTAAATCATCTTTCCTACCTTCAACCTCATTAAACCTGAAAAAATCCAGCGTGATGCAGTGATTAGTCAATCCTCAGATACCCATTAGACAGTAAGAGGTGTCCAGGAGTACTGCCAGTTGTAAGAATACATTTTAAGTCTTTTGGATGGCTTTACAAAAATAAAATCCCATTAAGGGCAACTTGCCCAAGCAGACCAATCAAAGCAAAACAGATTAGGTTCAGATTTGTTTGATGAAAAATGAATTGCCAACCATCTGCTGGACATAAGCTCTGACAGGGACAGTGAAATGCCAGACAGTTTAGAAAAGGTTCCAAATCTACAGAGCTAGAAGCTTGTGGACTTCAAGGCGGTTACACCAATTTCAACCCCAAGTAAGTCTCTGGACTTTGGTGAAAGTCAATTATAAATTCACACTATGAAGCAGCAAATTTCAATGGGATTTGAAACTCTAACTCTATCTTGGTTTTATTCACCAAGGCACCCCTGGGGGTCACAAGAAATAATGGCTACAAGCTAGCAGAGAGCAGATTTAGACTAGACATTAGGAAGAACTTCTTCACAGTTCGAGTGGCCAAGGTCTGGAACGGGCTCCCAAGGGAGGTGGTGCTCTCCCCTACCCTGGGGGTCTTCAAGAGGAGGTTGGATAGGCATCTAGCTGGGGTCATCTAGAC
>NW_005842158.1:1028866-1050712 GCF_000455745.1 Alligator sinensis | reverse complement strand
TCTTCCCTGCCTATGCAGGGGGTCAGACTCGATGATCTATTGAGGTCCCTTCTGACCCTAGCATCTATGAATCTATGAATCTTCCATTGAGGTAAAGCTGCTGCAGCAGGTTAGCATACCTTGGCCCTGGGATGAACGAGTGAGTGCATGTGAGCCATTATCATAGAGCAGATGACACACACATCAACTTGTTGGAAAATATTTTAGAATATGGCTTTTGGCACAGGTTTCAGCTAGAAGTCTGATCCTTCAAGTAAAAATTGACAGGATAAACAAAGATGGCAGTCTGTGGGAAATTGGGTAGGTTTCTTACCATGGGAGATTTGGCCCAAAAGACTTTTGAAGCTTTGCTGACAGTTGTGAAATGAATAGTCCAGTACAAAAAATATGAATGCATGAGTTTCAATAGCAGCAGGTGAATCCTAAAAACAACAAAAAAATGGACAGCCAAGTAGTTAACTGGTAAAATATAAGCATTGTCACCTTACTTTTTGTTGTTATATTAATGCACTTCGTCCTACAATCCTCTGTAGGTCCTGTTGGAACAAAAAGAGATGTTTACAATGTTACATATTCCATAAAACATGTTCGCTACTCAGCAATCTGTTTGCTTCTCTTAAAAATGTATTTTCCTGACAAACAATCATTAAACCTCACAGCCACCGAGCTCAGATAAATGAAACTAGCGCAGATATTACCATTTGGTTGACACATTTGTTTTGACATTGTAAAAGAGCTTTCCAGATTTTTTTGTATAAAACTCTGCCTTTTTTTCCTCAGAAACAATAATGTGTTCCTGAAAATGCTGCAAAAGATCAAAAGCTGTTCAGATCATATTTACAGTACTAAAAGCACAATGAATGCCCCTGTAAATGACATGTAAATTACCGAACGATGATTCAACTTCAGTCAGCTTTGCAGATGAATTGAAGGACCTTAATTCCACTTTAGCTTAGAAATCTGATTATTCTACAGCTTGTAAGAAATCAGCTTTAATCCTCTTTTAAATGTCATTCAACAGGTTCCTTCTGCACAAAAGATGTAAATGAATTTTCCCTTACAATATCTTTTCAGATTCATTTTCCTTCCACAGGACATTCTTAGAAATAATTTAAGTCTGGGCTATCAAAACTACATTCTTTGTTACATGTGTTAAAGAGTAGTCGGCATGATTTGGATCTTACTTACACCAGTTGTTAACCAATCTAACCCTTTGGACTTGCTCTTTGCTTTTGCCGGCTGAACCTGGATCAGAATTAGGCCCTCTTGTAACATCTGCAGGGCACATCTACACATTCATTAAGGCACCATAATTATGGCACGTTAAGTTTAGTTGTTGTATGAATGCACTTAGTCCTACACATTATTAGGATTTAGCTTAGTCCTATAGTACATTATAGCTTAAGGTGCTATAATCAGCGATGCTGCCCAGTAGCACTGGTGCATGTTTTTTTAGGTGAATTCACAATAAACTGATTCTACTGCATATTAGTGCATTAGCACAGCTTTTGCCGTGGTGCACTAGTACATAGTAGAATTAATCTGCTGCGCTTCTAGCACCTCGCATAGATGCACCTGCAACTGAGCTTATGTTCAGGGAAGCAAAGGAATAATCTATTCAGAAGCAGCCTTCCTTCTCAGTACTTCTTCAACTTTAGATGTCTCCTGTATGTTGTCCATGTCTCAGGTCCAAATGCCAGGTCAGATGACTCTTGAGGTCCCTTCCAACTCTATGATTCTGTTGGTGGAAGTTAATCTGATCCACATGTACATGTGAAATATAACATATATAACCACCTTTGTTGGTTACCTTTTGTTTCCCCATCTGTTTAACTGTATTCACATGTTTACACCCATCTTAGGTTGAGAGATCTTTGGATCAGGGCTTTTTATGGGTGTACTGTGAGTCCCAGGGACTGTCCTAACAGAAACAGATACTCATAAAGACTCTAGACTTTATTCCCAGAGAATCTCAAGTGCTAAAAAAAACCCTGCAGAAATACTGGACAAGATAATCTGCTCGTATAAAAACAACATAGCTCCATGTAGAGCCACACTAATTGATATAAACTGAGTATCTCAGCTAGCGGTGAGATACAGATATGATTTGATATCATTGGCCAAGTTATCTACTCCTGTAAACAGGGGCAACGCCACAGACTCCAATAGGATGTTGTGTACTTGCACCCTCAGAGAAAATTGCTCGTTGATACTCTCTACAACATTCAAATAATGGATTTCAAACAATGCAGACTCCCAAAGAGGTCACCTGCTAGTGAGCTGTTGCTTCTGGAACAGCAAAACAAGGATGAAAGTCATATATGAAGCCAAATTTATTCTGGCCTCCTCATTCTCCCTTTTGTCCCAAGCCCCTTTTCTTGAATTCATTCTTTATGACAATACCTGCAATATATTTTCCCACATCTTAGTGTGGTTGATGGGTTGTTTTTTTTCAAATGCATATCTGGAGTAGGGGGCTCATTCTATGAATAGTCCTGCAATTACCTTAATATTGCTTGTACATAAGCTTTTGAGGAAACCAAACCTACGGTTTTCATCATTACCTTCCAAGGCTTTAGTTAAAGAAGGATCTCCATTAGCTGGTAGCAGTAGGAGTTTCTTATCCTTTCTTTCCTTATCCTTTCAACAAACTTAGGTCCTGACTTAGCTTAAGTGCATGTTTCAAACATGCATTTAAATACATTCATTGCTGAATCAAAGTCTTAATTTATGTGTTCCAATTGCTTCTTGTGGCAATAGATAGACTACTGTAATTATTAGCATTGCAGTACACCTGGAGGTCAGATGCTCAGGGCTTCCATCCTACTGACCACTATACCAGCATAAATAGATAGGAACTTTCCCTGGTCCAAGGAACGTGGTGTGTAAGGAAACAATCAGACAAAGAAGTAGAAGAAAACAATTTGAACATACAAGCAGAAAACGGAGAAATCAGTCATAACATCAACATGCAACCATCCCAAGGTCAAACAAGAAATCAGTGGCAGCAGCAAGACCTGAGCTTAGGTGTCCTGAGAACAGTCTAGATCCTTTCCACCAAGAATATCTTCCCTTGTCTCACCATATGCAATGTGCAGCGTGCATATGTAACATATTTCATCACATATCATGGG
This sequence comes from Alligator sinensis, assembly GCF_000455745.1. NCBI lineage: Eukaryota > Metazoa > Chordata > Crocodylia > Alligatoridae > Alligator > Alligator sinensis. The sequence goes on along the minus strand of NW_005842158.1, from coordinate 1,047,578 downwards.
GCCTTGACAATTCTCAGTGTGCTCCCCACGGTCTATCCAGCATAAACTTTAGCAAGTTCATAACGTGGTTCTAAATGCCTTGAAAATATTAAAGAGCTTGTCTGTTAAGGATGTGTTAAGGTCACAACATTGAGAACTGATGCTGAAGGATATACATTATCCTGGGTGACTGAGAATAAGCAGCAGAGGACTGCTTGTGACTGTACAAAGCACACGTCTTCTTTCATTCCATTTGTGTCTCTTACCACGGCTGATAAAATGCAGCATTATGAATTGTGGTGAGAATAACCACCAGCCTTGTTGGATAAATAAAACTAAACAGATATAAAGAGGTTGTGTTTCACTATGTGATCGTGTAATGTTACAGAAAATACCAACACGATGTTAGGTTTTGCAAATTGCAGGAAAAGTCATAAAATTGAAAAATGATCATGTACACAATCCTATAAACCAAACCCATCCTTGGCCTGATGCTTTCTATTTGATATGATGTGACCCGAATTTCTGCCCTAATGTAACTCTCTTATCTAGTGCTCATCCAAGCAGTCCCATGGGCAAGTGGGTATACGCTTTGACTATGAGAAACACTTTTGCTCTGTTGTGCTTTTTTCCCCCCTCTAAAAAGCAGAAAACAGTTTGATGGGAAAAAAGACCCTTTATGTGAGTTGCAAAGTGATAGCCACACATCCTCATACAAATGACTGGGTTAACCTGCTCGAAGAGGAAGACACCCCCGTCCAAACTATCAGGAGATGTTCTATAAACTAAACAAACCCAAACAGAGTGATAGCCAAAGGTAGGAAAGTGCATCAGAAGTAAAAGACAGATTCCTCGTGAGGGAAAATGTGTGGTACATAAAGGCCTTCATCCACTTGTGCTGGTATGTCATGAAGTGTCAGGGATGAATCACTAAGTAGAAAAGTATGGTGTGCATTTGAGTAGCCTGTTTGCACCATGGAGAATTATAGGTTATTATTCTGGGAAAGTGGGAAAAGACAGCAGCAGAAAGAAACAACCCTTCCTACATTTTGTAGGATGGACCGAAAACCTTATAATATGGGGAGTGCTGCTGTTTTTTAGAAGACTCGCAGCAGAGATCTTGTTAGGAGCATGATCCAACTGCCATCCAAGTCAATATGGACAGCACAGGGCTAAGCTGCAGAGATGACAAGCGCTCCTATGTCTAAAATGTAGCGGCTGAACTCTGAAAGCAGAATCCATGCACCTGAGCAAGGCGCCTAAGCTTCTTATACTTTAAAAAAGGAAATGTAAGACATGTAAGACTGGTATTTGCAATGTTCACCATGCTGACCTGGAGGCCTACCTCTTTCCAAGGCTTAGGTATCAATTCAGGAACTTCCCTGAAGTCCTGAGTTAGGCTCCTGTATGATGGCAAGACTCTCAGCATGCAATTACTGTCCGACTGCGGCACCTAAACACCACTGGTTAGAACAGGCACCCACCCTTGGGCCTGTGTTCTTCAGCCTCAGGGTAGGGCAGTGTCCTAGGATGGGATGAGACGGGGGAGGGGGAGACCTAGGATTTTGTCCATGCTGCAAGGACAAAAATAGGAATATCACTTGAGGCAAGAACCATAAACTTGTGGGGCCTCAAGCACAAATCTCTTATTTTCTAAGTGCCTTAGTGACCAAGCCATAGGCATACCTGGGGTGGGAGTGGGGGCACTCTCCACCGTCCTCCTGAAGATGAGGCAGTGTGTGGAAGTGAATGTAAGAATCATGGCACTAGATTGACTTGTGTCATTGAATTAAAGCGGCTGTGTATGCCAAACACAACCCTGACAGTCAGCATTAGGAGTTTTCTGATTGGGTCCCTGTGGGGATGCCGTTTATGAAGACAAAATAGCCTTAGGTGTAACATAGGTGCCTGGTGCTTGTGCACAATAGCCAAACTTTAGGTACCTAGAGTGGTTAGGCAATTAAGCAGGTGAGACAAGGGATTCTCTGAAATGTTCTCTTAGACTTGGGCCCTTAAATGCAGTCTAAGGTCTAGCGGGAAGGATGAATCTCACCCTGACGCCCTTTCCACTGAAGTCATTGAGTTTGGATCAGGCTCCAAATAATAACCAAACCCATGCAAATTCTTTCCCACCTATCAGATAATTAATCTTGCACTTGTATGTGTGAGATAGCCCAGGTCTCTTCAGTGAAGACTCAAAGAGCAAGCGTGATCCTGCCCATGCTGGCACTTCCATGGCTTGGAAGACATCTTAGATCCTGTATAATCAGGAATTATATCCCAGAATGAATGCAATTATATAATTAGATGAAGGGGTAGGTATCCCTAAACATAATTACAGTAGAACTACATTAATCTGTCACTGGGACAAATTACACCCACTGCTTTGTAACCCCTCAGAGCCTCAGATGCAGTCAAACCAGTGTGGTCTCATTGCCCTGAGTGTATGTATGTCTGCTGTGGGATTTATGGTGTACCTAGGTTTGTTTGATATCCTGGTGGAGCCCTCTGTGTCCATCCAATCAAGCTTCTCAGGGAACTCTCCCAGGATGTTCATAGAGATGGTCCTTTGAAGGAGGGAGTGATGTCTGAATGGGAGGGAGGTCTATGGATCAGTCAGTCTGCAACAGCTTCATTGCAGTTCTGTGTCTGCATTTGGAGTGAAATCCCCTCCCTCTACAAACCTCCAAGTCACAATAAACCTATGCAGGTCAATGCAATGGTGTCAGAACACATGTCACTAGATACCTACAAATCATAAAGGTCTTAAGACAAGACCATTTGCATGTCTGCACTACCAGGACGGCCAAAGCTCCAGAGTTTTGCAGGGTACAGTCTTTATGTGAATGGCCTTAGTGCCACGTAGGGTCCAACAGATCCACCAACCTGGAGGGGAGGTCTAACAACTCGTTCTTTTGGGAGAGGCCCTTCCCAATGAGGCAGCTAAGGAGAAATTAAGGTAGGAGCTGACATGCCCCTTTACTTTGCCCCCAGAGGTTTTATTGTAAGGGGGTTGGCAGGGCCAACCCTAAGCATTTGTAGATCAGTGCTGGTGCCTTAGTTTGCACCTGAAGATGAACAGGAAGCCAGTGAGGTCTAGAGGAAATGGAGTTCAGCTAAAAAGAGTAATAAATATTTAGTAGTGAAGATCTAGCTTGGAAGCAATATAACCATGTGGATATGTGTAAGAAATGAATTCACAGATGAACAGGGCTTCAGCATTGTCACTCATTCAAACATAGTTTTAAGTATTTGTTATTCATTATTATTGTCAGTTCAAAGGGAATAAGTCCCACCCATCTGTTCCTGCTCTGTGGGCACTTACCCCAGAAATGAGATGTGAGGTCACCCAGATGAAGCACCATCCTCCATACCTGGCTTTCCAGCAGCTTGTGGGCACCCCCAGAACCTCATTACCCTTTCATTTCTGAGGCTGATAAGGAGCTTACGTAGTGAGAAGGGGGATGAGCATCTGCAGCTGCAAGGTACATGTATCCTTGATACCATTTTGTGAGAATTAGATCATTCCTCTGGGATATGAAAGGCCCAGGGTCAAACCCTTCCTGTGCCTAATTTACTGGAGGTATTTTAATCCAGAGCTGCAAACCCTCAAGACTGTACCCCAACTGCAGGGTTACAGCGTATTTTGGGGTGTCAGCAATTGAACCCAATAAAATAATTACTAATTGGCAGGGACTGAAATCTGACTCTTACCTCAGATGGATGATCTAACCACTAGTCTATGGCACAATCTTGCTTTTTCTTTCTGGCTTCATGACTATTTTGCCATGAATTGACAATGAATAAAATGCACAGACAATACTGGGAGCAGGGTCCAGATCCCAGGGAAGCACCCTCCTCACTGAGGAACAGATTCTCATCCACTCTTGCATGGTTTTATTCTGGCCTTATACCTTTTTTTTTTTGCACATAGCTTTCCAATTGGGCAGCTTCTGGAGGGTCCCTGGTCCTACCCAGCCTACAGCTATGTTGTTAGGGCAGTGAGAAGCATGAGATGTAGGTCCAAACCCCTCTGTCTGGGGAAGATGTTGATCCTGGGTCTCCCATATCCCGATAGATAACCCTAACTATAAAGCTAAATGGTGAGTGACCCTTGTCCTTTAAATATCTCCCTCAAAATGAACTGGGTCCTTATATGATATAGCGAAAGGAAGGTTCCCTATTGGAATAACAGGAGAGGACAACATTCTTCCCCATTGGATTGTGATCAATGGAGGATCCCTATTGTTAAAACAGTAGATCCACCAATGCTGGGTGGATTAGAACTGGTCCCTAAGAATGAAGCAAGCTGTCCACTGACATAACAGGAGAACTATGTGCCCCCATCAGGGATATGGATTGTATATCCATATGAAGTTAAACACATCATTTTTGCACTAGCCATGAATAGGATATGTGTCTCAATGCTTGCTTATACCACCTCTCTGCTGAGCCCTCAACCCCTGCTGATAATCAAGCCCCTGCCCCAAGCACACCCCAGCCTACCATCTAGACAGGGTAAATATCCTGAGAGCATATTCCAGCTTTGCTCCTCAGTCCCCAGGAGAACCCAAAAGGGGTGCTGGGATCTGTATTCAGGATCCTTCTATTATGCCAGGGTTGGCACAGTGGTGAGCCAGTGAGAGTGGCCTGACCTGATTCTTATCCATGATCCTAGGCTCAGCAGGGAGGCAGGCCCTCCTGTGCTTAATAAGCAATATATGAGCTAGTCTGGCCCTAGGTGTTGCTGCAACCAGTGTTGAATGTGTGTTACAATCTCCCTTTTGCACCAAGACACAAAGGGTATGAGTTGCCCTAGAGCATTACCTTGTGTTGTAGCAGCTTACTCTCGGAGTCCCCCAGTCCAGTCCCCAGCATGGTGGCTAAGAAGGCAGCTGTCATTTTGTCACTGGAGGTTTTATTATAGCACCAAATCATGCTCCATTAAGGTCAGTGGCAGATCTCCCAGAGATGGTGGTCATGATGACAGTAATTCCAGATGACATGCTGAAAACGCTCATCTACAGATCATTCTGCTGTTAAGTCCTGGATACCAGCAAGACAATCAGATGTCACCAGATATAGTTCTTGCCTTCTCCACCTCTAGTGCTTTTTAAGGATACAGGATCATATGAATGGGGAGGAGAGGAATTTAAAAAGTCACCTAAAGGGATTTTTATGGGATGAAACATGTTTTGGTCAATGAACAGGAATGGAGCACTTTTCTAAAAAACAGTGAGCCTCTCTAGCTGGGAACTGCAGTAGGCTGACATCCATCATGAGATAAACACAAAGGAATAAAACATACGTGCACTCCTCCTACCTCCCTTGTTTTGACCAGTTCAGCAAGATAGCCCAGCATACTGCTTGCATTTAAACATAAATATCCTGCCTTTACTGGATTTACAAAAGATGGAGTTTGTAGCTGGTTGTACCAGAGGTCTCTCTGGGCTATGCCAATAGAAGTCTGATATACTTTTCATCACTGCTTTATAAGGCAAAAATGCATTTGACAGATGGGGAAACTGAGGCAGCAAATTGATCCGAGACATCCAGCAGAGATACACATGTGAAATTATATGGAGAGGTCATATGAATACACCAAAGCATATATATGCTATATGTAATGTATATGTACTTGTGTGGATGTGTACTTTGTTTGTATATGGGTATGTATCTCCAGGTTCCCAATACAGTGCCTGATCGTATGGGCCACACTGCCTTGCTAAGAAATGAGCTCCCTTCTACTACGTCCTCCTCCTCATCATCATCTATAAGCACCAGACTGCAACAGGGAAAGCAGACTCCCATTCAGGCTCTTTGTTTTACCTTAAAAGGCCCTTTGATATTTGTTATACCATCAGACAGCAACCAGCTCATTTTTTTTAACCTCCTCCCCCTGGACACTTGGGATATTAATATTATCCCTGTAACAAGCTGCTGAAGAAATAAAGCAACTAGGTAAATACTGCAAATGAGATTAAAACTCCTTGCTTTCTGATGTAACCCTGTGACACAGAGTTTCCAGCGAATTAAACCAAATGTACAAGTATTTAATGACTAATCCTTTTAAGTATTTTAATGCCCAAATGAAGATTTCTTGGGGGGAGAGGGAACGCATATGTGGTTTCCGTTAGAGCCTGCCTGCAGGCGGAGGATTGAACAGATTGGCTTTTTTTTAATTAATTAATATTTCACTCCTTTTGTTTTTTGGCGGGCAGACACCACGTGGCCGCCTGGTTCTGAATGGACAGCTCCTTTCAGCCAGGCTTGAGTAGACAAGGGCCTCCACCGCAAGTCACCCAGGCCTGCTGCTTCAGAAATCAACCTGCTGATCTTTCAGGAGGGGAAGGGGACGGGGGCTGATTTGGGGGATTAGTCCAAATAGCAGCTTGCTCTTGCTACAAGAAAGAAGAGGGAAGCCAGACAGGCTTTCTTCCTCCCTTGGGTTACTACAAACAACTAGCCTAGCTCAGGGGCTCTTTGAAGACAATAAAGTAGAGTAACTTTTAGTTTTAGAAACCCGTCCTGCATGGCAGCATGTATTAAGCTGATGATAGGATACTATATATATGGCTTTTTATTTTCTAGATCTTCCTAACTATAGGGAATAATATTTCACCGCTCCATTAATAGCAAGGTCAGTGGCTGGCACAGCATAAAATCAATGTTCATAGCTATAAACAAAAATCAATCTTGTATTTAAACTAATATTTAAGGGTTAGGTTTGGTTTCAGATTTCATGTCAGGGTTAGGGTGATGCATACAAATGGTGCTTCTGTTTCCAAGAGAAAGAAATATATCCTCTTCATGTGCATGGGAAGTGTCCAATAGCATCAGTGCGAACTGCACTCTACACACATGCATAGATACAAAGACCTTATAGACTTGAATACATACTGAAAGTTTGTATGTCTCAGTAGATATGGGATACACTCCCCATTGCTGTTGCTAGGAATTACAAGTGCAGAAAAAAAGACAATCTATTTCTCTAGTTCAAAATATAGCAATGGATTCCCCTTCCATGTTAAAGGAATTAGATCCATTAATGACAATGAAGCTGTGTAGATTTACTTCAACTGAAGAAGCACTGGAGAAAAACCCGAGTTTGCTCACATAAACTGGATTTCAAGCTAAATGTATCAATCCATCTGTCAATCTACCTATCCACTGTATATGTGCAGGGTTTATAGAAATGCCATTGTATATGGTGTTTGGAGTTTTGCTGTATGTGATATTTGGAATATGCAGAAATGCATCTACTTCTAGTGCATTGGTCTTCTTCTAATGTATTTGTGGCATCCAGTAACATAGATGGTAAGTGTGTGTATATGTAAATATACATAAATAGTTATGTATATACACTATCCAGCATACATAACTGTAACCATAACTATAAGTATATACATAGTATGTGTATATGTGTGTATTTGTATTTTTAGGTCTATACTATATGCGTGTTATATGTAGTATATATAGAGATATTATTTACACAAGATATAAAACATAGATAATAGGTATATACACACAAAATATACATCCACACAAGTACACATACATTATACATAGTGTATATATGTTTGTGTGCATTTATATAATATCTGCATATAATTTCACATGTACAAAAATATGAGCATATACACAAGTAAATATACAATAAAATAATATAATTGTCATTAGTTATCTGTTAATAAGACGTTACCAACGTTGGCAGCATAGAAGTTACTGTATGGTATTCAAACCATTTCCCTGTACTCCTCATCTGGGGAAAGAAATAATGTGAAGCACATGCTTGAGTTGCTTGATGACTAGGATCAGAAACTTAGAAATGCAAGCCCATGAGCACTGAACTGCTAAAATCATTTGGTTGCAATTTCAATCATTTAATCTTGTAATTTAAAACTATTGACAGCATTTCACTCTTCTGGCCTGGAATAATCATCTTGAAATCTCTAGACTCTACAGATGGATAAATATTACCTCTGAAAAACAGAACGGGATTAGAAAAAAATATTGATGATGTCATCCATGTGCTATATATAGTTATATGGTTATATTATTTGCTGATGTTATATATAGTTATGTGGTTATATCATTTGTCGATAGGCAGAAATTGAAAGAAACAAATAGAGAAAGGCAGAAAGAAATAGGAGCATTGTTTTCAGAGTTTTTAAAAATGGAGTAAGTGCCTTTCAGCTTTTAGATGAAGGAAAGAACATGTTTTAAGTGGATTTTTTAAAATCCTTTCTCTGGTGTGAGATCATTGTCTGCTTCATTCTTGCTTTAGACAAACAATACAAACTCAAATAATTGTTTAAGGCCTATTCCCCAGCCCACTGAAGTCAGTGGAAAGAATCCCATTGACTTAAACTGCCCCTTGGATCAGGCCCTTCATGCGAGAGAGCAGCAGCATTCTGGTGTCTGACCCCTCCATCTTTGCTGAAGTGAGCAGTCCCAGGGAGGTCAGCGAGACAACTGGCTTATGTTCGGATTACTGGCATGAGTAGAAGTGGCAGAATGGAGCTCATAGTTAGCTCTATCAGCAAGTTCATTATGAATCCCTGCTAGCCATTGTCAGGAGGTTATGAATAGCCCCTCCTCCCTCCAAGAACATCCTTCCAAAATCAAATCTTGCAGGCAGGGTCTTCTTGATAGAAACAATTTCCCCCCCTTTGCCAAATGAATTTTAATGGCCCTTTTTTTTTTTAATTATAAAAATAAAACCCCCTTGATTTTATGCATGAGCCATTATGATCAATGGGGAAATTAAAATATGTTTTTAAAACATAAATACATATTCCCCCGGTGGACTCATTTGTCTCTGAAGTGGCTGCCTTCAGTTTGGGGGGATTCATCACATGCATTTTAATAGCAAATGCTTGAATACTGAACCAATAACAAAATTTAGAACGGCTCCTTTGCAGCTATCCTGGATTCTTGGGTCAATAAAATCCCATTTTGAAACTTGCAAATAAATGTATGTGTATATTATTTAACCTAAATACTGATTTATGCAAGCAAATCAGAGCAATTCCAGGCTCTTGAGGAAAAAAGTATCTTAAAAATATTAATAATATGGTGTGCAAATGTAAATAGTGTTAAGGCTATAAATTAAGCTTAGGGGAGAAATATCAGAGTTAAAATGGATATCCATACATCTAGCCATTGGGGCGGGGGGAAGGGAAGAAGGGAACAGAAAAGCCATCAAGAGATGGTTCATGAGTTAAGGACAGAGATGTCAACCTTATCTTAGAATTTACTCTTTTAAGTTTATGACACAACCTTAATGTTATTTAAACATACAGTAGAGCTCTGTGTTTAATTAGGTAAGGAAGCATGCTCACTATTACTGCCAGCGCATAAATATATGAGCATAGTAGATTATACTCAATAATCCAAAGAACCTGACACTGTATTATTTATTGGAATGTCTGCATTAATTATGGATGAATCTAATATAAGATACATCTTTAATACATCACAGTCTACAGATGTTTTCATTCTCCACTACCAGAGAGAAGTTTAATGATAGGATTCAGCCTCAAATATTGTAATGCATCCTGAAATGAATGTAGGTAATATTATCTTGCTTTAAATCACCTTGGTTGGTCTGAACATGGACATTTCCAAAGGACAGAAATTACCTCGTTATGTAAAATCTAGACTCATAGACTCATAGACAAAGAGGGCTGAAGGAGGTCATCTAGTCCAACCCCCTGATCAAAGCCAGACCATCCCCAATATCATCCCAGCCAAGCCTTTGTCTAGTTGGGTCTTAAACCCCGCCCAAGGATGGAGACTCCACCACCTCTCTGGGTAGTCTATCCCCGTGATTTACTATCCTAATAGGAAAGTTTTCCTAATATCTAGCCTAAACTTCCCTTGCTGCAACTTGAACCCATTGCTCCTTGTCCTGTCATCTGCCGCCATTGAAAACAGTCTAGCTCCATCCTCTTTGGACCCACCCTTCTGGTACACAGAACAGGGTGCAAAACTGCCCTGTAAAATGAGGCAGATTTGGTGAAAAACATAGATTGGATTGCCTTTGCTCAGTTCAGTGTTCAGCTTTCAAGTTTTAGCACTTTCTACACAGATGTCATGGTTTACCCTTCGGAGAATGGCAAACTCAAAGGACATGTTCCAGGGTGCCTTGACATCAGTGAAAATTCTAATGGGTTTGAATGAAGCCCAAGCTTCAGGAAAATGTAAAATACAACATCATCTCATGTCTAATGTGTTTGCTACAGAGACAGACAAGGTTCTTTAGGTGAATCTGATATATTTTATTAGACCAACTTAAATAGTTGGAAAACAATTATTAAGCAAGGTGAACTTTATGACATGGTACGAGAGAAGCTGAAACTTTCCACCCTCACGATATCAGAAATGTAGGCTGTTGAAATCAGAGCGTGTGGATTCCTTGGAAAGGTTTTTTTTCAGGGAAGGTGGGAGATGAGAAATAGAATAACCTATCTGAAACACTCACCTACAGCCAGGACCCCAACCTTCATCAGGTGGAGGAGAGACTCCAACATACCTGTCTTACCTCTGAAGTGAGGACCTCCAGCTTTAGGTTTTTGTCTCTGGTTCTTCTGCACGAAAAATACGGCCAAAAGTCTTGGAACAAAAAAGCAAAGCTCAACCACCCTCCCTGCTTTCCCTGCATAAAATGAAATTGCTTTCCAGGCAGCCTTAATCCTTTCTACTGATTTCCTGCAGTCTAATTCAGAGGCTATATGGAGCATCTTACCAGGAGCAGCTGTAGAGTATGGGGTGACAAAGGAAATACACAGTTCCCTGATCAGAAGAATCCTGAAGGGAAGGAAAGACAGACTGGATATCATCTGGATTGCTGGGAAGTGAAAGGGACAACTTGGGAGCCATCAACTATTTGTTAGCAAAAAGGAGCAGATCTAGTGAGTTGAGAGTAGGCAGAGATCTCACACACAAGAGGAACTAGAGTCTAATAGCAGAGCCCTTCAGCAGAAGAAATTGGAGAGAGCGAAAGTTAACATATTATAAAGAAAATTATACAGATACTGGCAGTTAAGATAATAAGCAAGAGTGATTGTAATGAACACAAAAAAAATATATTGTGATCCTGTGTGCCCCTTAGCAGTAGAGAGTTTTAGAGCAAAGAAGAGTTCTCTCGGAGGGACAAAAGTTCCCGGCGTGGTCAAGGATAAGCAAGGTGGCACACAGGAGCTAGAGAGCTGAGACAGAGGTCTGGAAAGCTTTCCTCATGGAGTGAAGAAAGGGTGGGCAATGTGAGGACAGGAGATTAGAGGAAAGAAAGGAGGGTTGTGCAGGAGAGTCAAAGGAATAAAGTCATCAGATATTCCCCAAGTGCATAGAAAAGAAAAATGCCTCCTCCCCTAAGAGATGTCAAAATGCTTGTGCTATTTAGGGGGAAATGGCATTTCTTACATTATTCTTTTTTCCCTTCAGATGTAGATAGAGGGAGAGATGCCATGGCAAGGACCCTCTCCAGGGGATGATGTGGAACTGCTGAAGGAAACTAGTATTATTCAAGAGACAGGAGACACTGAAAGGAGGGTGCTGTGAAGATCAGTCCAGGGGTGGTAATCAAGTCGGCACAGGTTTCTTGAGACAGGGAGGTGGACACAGAGCTGTAGGCAAGTTTCCAAGGTCTTGCAGATCCGAGAGCAGTTAAATGCCAGGTTCAAGAAGGAGTATGTGAAAGACATAGGAATCACCAGCCTTGTTACAAGGTGGAAGTAGCAATAAGGTATTGCTGGGACAAAGGAGCTGTTACTAGTCTTGAAGCAGTCTCCACAACCCTTCCCAGATAGGTGTGAAGTCTCTCCACAGCCATGAACCAGGCAAGACTGCCATTGCAGACTCTATCTGAGCAGGGAGAGACTGGATTTGGCATGAAATAGGGACTGAGGACAGGAGGAAGATGAGTGAAAGAACAGGAGGCACGCTCGAGCCGGATCAAGGAAAGGGAAGATCAAAACAGGACCAACTTGTCCATCTCAAGGTATGCAGTAATGGTGGTGGTGAGGGTGGAGGAGTGCTATAGAGATATTATTTACACAAGATATAAAACATAGATAATAGGTATATACACACAAAATATACATCCACACAAGTACACATACATTATACATAGTGTATATATGTTTGTGTGCATTTATATAATATCTGCATATAATTTCACATGTACAAAAATATGAGCATATACACAAGTAAATATACAATAAAATAATATAATTGTCATTAGTTATCTGTTAATAAGACGTTACCAACGTTGGCAGCATAGAAGTTACTGTATGGTATTCAAACCATTTCCCTGTACTCCTCATCTGGGGAAAGAAATAATGTGAAGCACATGCTTGAGTTGCTTGATGACTAGGATCAGAAACTTAGAAATGCAAGCCCATGAGCACTGAACTGCTAAAATCATTTGGTTGCAATTTCAATCATTTAATCTTGTAATTTAAAACTATTGACAGCATTTCACTCTTCTGGCCTGGAATAATCATCTTGAAATCTCTAGACTCTACAGATGGATAAATATTACCTCTGAAAAACAGAACGGGATTAGAAAAAAATATTGATGATGTCATCCATGTGCTATATATAGTTATATGGTTATATTATTTGCTGATGTTATATATAGTTATGTGGTTATATCATTTGTCGATAGGCAGAAATTGAAAGAAACAAATAGAGAAAGGCAGAAAGAAATAGGAGCATTGTTTTCAGAGTTTTTAAAAATGGAGTAAGTGCCTTTCAGCTTTTAGATGAAGGAAAGAACATGTTTTAAGTGGATTTTTTAAAATCCTTTCTCTGGTGTGAGATCATTGTCTGCTTCATTCTTGCTTTAGACAAACAATACAAACTCAAATAATTGTTTAAGGCCTATTCCCCAGCCCACTGAAGTCAGTGGAAAGAATCCCATTGACTTAAACTGCCCCTTGGATCAGGCCCTTCATGCGAGAGAGCAGCAGCATTCTGGTGTCTGACCCCTCCATCTTTGCTGAAGTGAGCAGTCCCAGGGAGGTCAGCGAGACAACTGGCTTATGTTCGGATTACTGGCATGAGTAGAAGTGGCAGAATGGAGCTCATAGTTAGCTCTATCAGCAAGTTCATTATGAATCCCTGCTAGCCATTGTCAGGAGGTTATGAATAGCCCCTCCTCCCTCCAAGAACATCCTTCCAAAATCAAATCTTGCAGGCAGGGTCTTCTTGATAGAAACAATTTCCCCCCCTTTGCCAAATGAATTTTAATGGCCCTTTTTTTTTTTAATTATAAAAATAAAACCCCCTTGATTTTATGCATGAGCCATTATGATCAATGGGGAAATTAAAATATGTTTTTAAAACATAAATACATATTCCCCCGGTGGACTCATTTGTCTCTGAAGTGGCTGCCTTCAGTTTGGGGGGATTCATCACATGCATTTTAATAGCAAATGCTTGAATACTGAACCAATAACAAAATTTAGAACGGCTCCTTTGCAGCTATCCTGGATTCTTGGGTCAATAAAATCCCATTTTGAAACTTGCAAATAAATGTATGTGTATATTATTTAACCTAAATACTGATTTATGCAAGCAAATCAGAGCAATTCCAGGCTCTTGAGGAAAAAAGTATCTTAAAAATATTAATAATATGGTGTGCAAATGTAAATAGTGTTAAGGCTATAAATTAAGCTTAGGGGAGAAATATCAGAGTTAAAATGGATATCCATACATCTAGCCATTGGGGCGGGGGGAAGGGAAGAAGGGAACAGAAAAGCCATCAAGAGATGGTTCATGAGTTAAGGACAGAGATGTCAACCTTATCTTAGAATTTACTCTTTTAAGTTTATGACACAACCTTAATGTTATTTAAACATACAGTAGAGCTCTGTGTTTAATTAGGTAAGGAAGCATGCTCACTATTACTGCCAGCGCATAAATATATGAGCATAGTAGATTATACTCAATAATCCAAAGAACCTGACACTGTATTATTTATTGGAATGTCTGCATTAATTATGGATGAATCTAATATAAGATACATCTTTAATACATCACAGTCTACAGATGTTTTCATTCTCCACTACCAGAGAGAAGTTTAATGATAGGATTCAGCCTCAAATATTGTAATGCATCCTGAAATGAATGTAGGTAATATTATCTTGCTTTAAATCACCTTGGTTGGTCTGAACATGGACATTTCCAAAGGACAGAAATTACCTCGTTATGTAAAATCTAGACTCATAGACTCATAGACAAAGAGGGCTGAAGGAGGTCATCTAGTCCAACCCCCTGATCAAAGCCAGACCATCCCCAATATCATCCCAGCCAAGCCTTTGTCTAGTTGGGTCTTAAACCCCGCCCAAGGATGGAGACTCCACCACCTCTCTGGGTAGTCTATCCCCGTGATTTACTATCCTAATAGGAAAGTTTTCCTAATATCTAGCCTAAACTTCCCTTGCTGCAACTTGAACCCATTGCTCCTTGTCCTGTCATCTGCCGCCATTGAAAACAGTCTAGCTCCATCCTCTTTGGACCCACCCTTCTGGTACACAGAACAGGGTGCAAAACTGCCCTGTAAAATGAGGCAGATTTGGTGAAAAACATAGATTGGATTGCCTTTGCTCAGTTCAGTGTTCAGCTTTCAAGTTTTAGCACTTTCTACACAGATGTCATGGTTTACCCTTCGGAGAATGGCAAACTCAAAGGACATGTTCCAGGGTGCCTTGACATCAGTGAAAATTCTAATGGGTTTGAATGAAGCCCAAGCTTCAGGAAAATGTAAAATACAACATCATCTCATGTCTAATGTGTTTGCTACAGAGACAGACAAGGTTCTTTAGGTGAATCTGATATATTTTATTAGACCAACTTAAATAGTTGGAAAACAATTATTAAGCAAGGTGAACTTTATGACATGGTACGAGAGAAGCTGAAACTTTCCACCCTCACGATATCAGAAATGTAGGCTGTTGAAATCAGAGCGTGTGGATTCCTTGGAAAGGTTTTTTTTCAGGGAAGGTGGGAGATGAGAAATAGAATAACCTATCTGAAACACTCACCTACAGCCAGGACCCCAACCTTCATCAGGTGGAGGAGAGACTCCAACATACCTGTCTTACCTCTGAAGTGAGGACCTCCAGCTTTAGGTTTTTGTCTCTGGTTCTTCTGCACGAAAAATACGGCCAAAAGTCTTGGAACAAAAAAGCAAAGCTCAACCACCCTCCCTGCTTTCCCTGCATAAAATGAAATTGCTTTCCAGGCAGCCTTAATCCTTTCTACTGATTTCCTGCAGTCTAATTCAGAGGCTATATGGAGCATCTTACCAGGAGCAGCTGTAGAGTATGGGGTGACAAAGGAAATACACAGTTCCCTGATCAGAAGAATCCTGAAGGGAAGGAAAGACAGACTGGATATCATCTGGATTGCTGGGAAGTGAAAGGGACAACTTGGGAGCCATCAACTATTTGTTAGCAAAAAGGAGCAGATCTAGTGAGTTGAGAGTAGGCAGAGATCTCACACACAAGAGGAACTAGAGTCTAATAGCAGAGCCCTTCAGCAGAAGAAATTGGAGAGAGCGAAAGTTAACATATTATAAAGAAAATTATACAGATACTGGCAGTTAAGATAATAAGCAAGAGTGATTGTAATGAACACAAAAAAAATATATTGTGATCCTGTGTGCCCCTTAGCAGTAGAGAGTTTTAGAGCAAAGAAGAGTTCTCTCGGAGGGACAAAAGTTCCCGGCGTGGTCAAGGATAAGCAAGGTGGCACACAGGAGCTAGAGAGCTGAGACAGAGGTCTGGAAAGCTTTCCTCATGGAGTGAAGAAAGGGTGGGCAATGTGAGGACAGGAGATTAGAGGAAAGAAAGGAGGGTTGTGCAGGAGAGTCAAAGGAATAAAGTCATCAGATATTCCCCAAGTGCATAGAAAAGAAAAATGCCTCCTCCCCTAAGAGATGTCAAAATGCTTGTGCTATTTAGGGGGAAATGGCATTTCTTACATTATTCTTTTTTCCCTTCAGATGTAGATAGAGGGAGAGATGCCATGGCAAGGACCCTCTCCAGGGGATGATGTGGAACTGCTGAAGGAAACTAGTATTATTCAAGAGACAGGAGACACTGAAAGGAGGGTGCTGTGAAGATCAGTCCAGGGGTGGTAATCAAGTCGGCACAGGTTTCTTGAGACAGGGAGGTGGACACAGAGCTGTAGGCAAGTTTCCAAGGTCTTGCAGATCCGAGAGCAGTTAAATGCCAGGTTCAAGAAGGAGTATGTGAAAGACATAGGAATCACCAGCCTTGTTACAAGGTGGAAGTAGCAATAAGGTATTGCTGGGACAAAGGAGCTGTTACTAGTCTTGAAGCAGTCTCCACAACCCTTCCCAGATAGGTGTGAAGTCTCTCCACAGCCATGAACCAGGCAAGACTGCCATTGCAGACTCTATCTGAGCAGGGAGAGACTGGATTTGGCATGAAATAGGG
This sequence comes from Alligator sinensis, assembly GCF_000455745.1. Taxonomy (NCBI): domain Eukaryota; kingdom Metazoa; phylum Chordata; order Crocodylia; family Alligatoridae; genus Alligator; species Alligator sinensis. Next base: position 1,031,127 of record NW_005842158.1, on the reverse strand, counting down.
ACTGAGGACAGGAGGAAGATGAGTGAAAGAACAGGAGGCACGCTCGAGCCGGATCAAGGAAAGGGAAGATCAAAACAGGACCAACTTGTCCATCTCAAGGTATGCAGTAATGGTGGTGGTGAAAGTGGAGGAGTGACCAGCCAGTAGGGAGGAAGAGGAGAGACTGGTCAAACGCGGTTGGTGACATAAATCATTGAAAGAAGTGTAAACTGTGAGGTCATAACTCAGCAGCCAGTAAAGAAGGTGTGAGGAGACCGAGCCAATGGTGGCACAGGGGTGAGGTAGGGCAGGACAAAGCAAGACAGAAGGGGAAATACATCTCCTTCTACACTTCCAAACCCAATCTGCTTTAGAAGGAGGGTCCTGGGGACTAACCCAGAGCTCTCCTTCGGCTAGTCCAGGAGCCCAGAGGGTGAGAGGACGGTATGGGAGCTGCAGAGATTCATGAAAACCACTGGGGAAAGAAGCCATTGACTTAGTGGGAAGCCTGAATCTCAACCCTACCTCCTGATGGTAGTGACCAGGAGTCCTAATGGAAATCCCCTGCAGAAGAATTTCCCCTGTCCTCTAGGAACTGACCGGAGATGCCAGTCATCATTTTAGATGAATCTACTAAAAGCATTTTAATTGCCTGAAAATAAGTTCTCCCTGTCCCCATTGCATTGCCTCTGGGTGCAGCACTGAAGCAGAATACAACTATACCGAGGGGAAAGAGAGGGCTGGCATGTGCAGAGCTGTGGCTAGATTTTGCTCCTTCAGGATGGCATTTAACTTCTCTCCAATCTGGAAGACCTTGCCCACTTGCCTACCACCCTTGTCTCTGCTTTACCGACCTTGATCAGGAAACCTGGCGTGCCCTGCTCACCACGTTTTCATCTCCTAGAGCAGAAGGGTCATCACAGAGCGCCCCCAAAGTCCTACCAAAGCAAGAGATGCAATTTGCTTCCCTTGCCTATGAACAGCCAGTAAAATGCTTCTTGGTACCCCTCTCCTGTGGAAGATGAGAAAACAGTAAGGGTGCTGTCTGAATCTGAGCTTCACTAAGGAGTGACATGGAGTTTAAAACAGGTCCTAGTTGTTTTACCCAGAGACGATATGCAAGCTCCAACCTGATATGTTTTTAAGACCCCAGTGGACAAGGCCTTGGCTGGGATGATCTACTTAGGGATGATCCTGCTTTGATCAGGGGGTTGGACTAGGTGTGACCTCCTGAAGTCCCTTCCAACCCTCATTTTTGTTATAATTCAGTGCATCCCTCCCTTTTATCCATGAGACGCACAAGCTGCCTGTTTCCCTGTCTTTGAGTGTGGATGGACAAACTGACACCGGAGAGATCCCTAGATGTGCACAAATTCTGCAGCCTCGACTCCTACAAAACAGTCTTCTCTTCGGTGACAGGGGGTGGTGGGATGGGGCTATCTTTGTACGAGCTTTCAAATGCAAAGAGGCTGAATGGACCATAGTAAGAAGCGGGTCACATCCTGGCATGAATCCTTTGGATACCCTGGAAAAGGTGGGGTGTCTGGACCAACTCTGCAGCCCTTGCCTAGGCAACTAAGTCAATGAAAGTGTTGTGTCTGGGTGAGGGTTGCACACTGGGGGGCACAGTCTGGATCCGCCCCTCTGCTTCCAACCTGTAGTAACACAGAAGGGGCTAAAACAATTAAAATAAAAAGGAGCCCTGAGGCAAAAGAGTCGCCAACAAGGGGCCTCCAAAAAGCAACACGCGGCAAAACCAAGGAGGAGGAGGGGGGACAAGAACAAGAGCTGGCAGTGCAAGTGAGAGACAAGGTTTCCCCCAAGCTCAAGTCCTTCAAACTTTAAAAATCAGCAATAAGAATAAGAACGATGATGATGATGATAATGATGGGGACATATATTATTTAAGAGAAACACACAGCCAGCGAAGTGTCTTTGTTGGCCAAGGAAGGAGAGAGACATTTCTATTGCGGACCTGTAGCTGCAAGTCTCGCAGAAAAGCCCTGGCGCAGACCATGCTGGAGACTGTTTCATCCCGTCGTTTTGCAAGCTCCCCTTAACAAAGACCATTGCTTCTCGCCCTTCCCGTCTTTGCTCGGGGGAAGCACGCAGGGAAGTCGCTGCTGGGAGCTTGGCTCGTGGGGAGAACGGGCTTCCAACGCGGGGTAAACCACTCCAGGTGGCCTCGGGTGCTTCTCTCCCAGGAAGGAGGGATACAGGTCCCAGTGCCTTGAGAGAGGAACTGGTCTGAGGATGCCCCAGCCAAACACCCCCCCCCCCCC
>NW_005842158.1:1007285-1028705 GCF_000455745.1 Alligator sinensis | reverse complement strand
GAACCCACTCTTTATAAACCCCCCCCCCCCCCCACCCCACCCACAGTTAATGCGGCGAAACCTGAGCCCAAGTAGCCTGTGGCTGTGGGAGATCCGGGCCAGAGCCACCCCGAACAGATGGGACCGACCCGTAGATACAAATGGCACAGGGGAGATATCCTTCCCCTTGCTCCAGGCACGATCACCTTGGGTTGCTGTTGGGGTAATAGATGGCTTCTGGCTTGATTTGAGATGATGCCCTGTTCTGGGGGGCGGGTTTAATCCGGGGTGGGAATTAAGGCAGCTAGTGGAAACAGCAGGTTCAAAACTCTCCCTCCCCCCTCCACATGGTGGTTTTCCACATAAATAAATACGAAGCACCGGTGAATCGTGCCTCAGTTGGAGCATGGGTCTGGACTCGGATGCTTATGGACAGGGGAGAGCCCTAGGGGTATGGTGAGGAAGCGGGGTAGCTCCCCACACTTTGCCCAGGCACCGGCAACAATCACTCTCCAGTTCCACCCCCTTCTTGGGAAGTACTTAGCTGCGCGGGGAAGCTGAATGAGGAAGCATCCCGAAATCCGATGTAAATAGTCTCCTTAGGCACTAATGCTTTGAGTCACTGATGGCCTTGAAAAGATCTTAAACCCTAAAACTGAAGAGGGGAGGATTATTTTCTCTGTCCATCAGGGCTGGCTATTCATATCGCTCCTTGGAGGAGAAGTGGCGGAAGTCACTTAAATCTATCAGGGAGGGCCCTTCGAGATGTCTTTAGCTAGGAAGGGGGGTATGTATTTATTTATTTTTTTTTTTTAGGTATAGGCCATAGTGTTTACGTCTTTACTGTGCACACACATTATTTCATTCACTAGGATTGGGCCAATCATTGGAAGGAGCTCCCCTTGTTTCTTTGCTCTACATTGTCCCATCCTCCGCGCTACTGGATTCTTGAAAAGTCTCACTGTTGCTGGCGTTTGGAGCAGCTCCTGGAATATTCTCCGAGACGAGGAAAAGAAAGGGGTCCTTGATATTTCAGTGATTACATTAGGAGAATCACTGCCGAAATTTCATGTGAAAAGGGAGGGAAAGTCGTGTTTCTCCCTCTCTTTCTTTCTTTCTTCACTCCCCCTCCCCTCCCTTTATCCTCCTACATTTCTTTCTTCATTAAGGGGGTGGGGGATGGGGGGAGCACAACTCTGCAAAGACGGACGCGCTCATCAAATGGTGAAGAGGTAGAAAGTGTTTGCTGCTGACCTCTCGGCAGGCCTCGATAATCTCACTTTTCCATTTCAGACAATGCATTTCGATTCTAGTCGTGTGCCTTTGTCCATTTGTATAAAGAAAAGAGGGCTGAATGACAGCTCCTGTTAGCCCGCATGAACAGATACCAGTAAACCCTCCCCAAACCTGGACCTTTAAAAAAAAAAAAAAGAAGAAGAAGAAAAGGGGAGAGAGAATGAGAGAGAGAGACAGAGCCACATGCCTATTTGCCTGCGGCTTATTATTAAGACACCTTCGCAGCTGAAACACTTAAAAGCAAAGCAAATTAAATGGCAATTAAAAGCAAGTTACACCCTCGTCTATCTGCAGGCTTGTAATTTGTGGGAGCTAGCCATCAGCGACAGACGCATCGGCAGGCAATGCCATGTGGCCGGGAACCTTCCGCAGACCGGATGCAATTTGCCCCGCCGGGGCTCCATTGCGAACGTTCGGGGGCTGAAGCGGATACTTCGCGTTCTAAATGGGACTATACATACAAGGGGGGCGGCGGGAGGGGGGATCCGTTTCAGATGTATCCAGGAAAGGAAACTCCTAGGACTGATGTCAATAAATAAATAAATATGCAAAATCCTCAACTGGGCAATCCAGTGTCACCCAGTCTCTATTAATTTCCCACGATCATAAATCTACCAGCACTCTTATTTGATTTCATTTTTTCTTAAGTGGGGGAAGCTCTCTAGATTGGTTTTGTCTCACACATCTTTCTTCCTTGTATTCCATGCCCAGGTTCTGATACTGTATTATATATCCCGGACAAATAGATTGTAGAAATAGATGTGTATATATATAGATATAGATAGATAGATGTATCTATATCTATATAGAGAGAAACATATATAGATATATATCTATGTATATATCTACATATATAGATAGATATCTATATTATCTATCTATATAATAGATAATATAATCTCGATATATAGATATATCTATATATGTATATATATAGAGAGAGAGAGAGAGAGATACATGTATAGATATATAGCTTTAATATTTGTTTGTTGCATTGCCTTAGAAAAAGGTTGGGGCGTGGGGTGGACTTCACTTCGATGGGAATTTAAGGGGAAAAAAAAACCCAAGCCCAACATCATTGTTTTCATTTAGAAAAATACAGCTAAACAGACACACGCCTCAATGTGCAGTACTTTGTCTTGGTCAATATTTAAAAGCAGTAGAATCAACAGGAAGGAGCACTTACCTATTTAAAAAGACGGTTTAATTAATATAGATTAATAGCTATTAGAACTATGTCTTCCCAGTGAAATGTGTACAAAATGCCCCCTTCCATCAGATTAGCTCCCATATTAGCCTGGGAAAGAAAAAAAAGCAATCTAAAGAGTGGAGGAAAAATGTATAAAAATGTTGAAAGAACCTACAGTTCCTTATTAGGCGAAGATACAATATTTATTCCTTGTCTCCTGGGATGAAGCTCCTCTATCTATTGTCCTCCCAGTTCTCAGTGCTGATGCTTAATTTTCAAAACTTCTATATTACCAAGGGACCTACGACATCAGCCAAAGAAATACCCAGCAAGTACAAAATCTGATCCAGGGAGCTGCTTTTGTGCAGAGGGAAAATTTTGTTCCTACAGGTTTTTAAGGAGGTGCAGAGAAAAGGCAGAGATCTGATCTATGCAGATCCATTGCAAATTCTCTCTGTATGTATAGATTTTGCTAAAGAAAAATTAAAAAAAATTAAAAAAATTGGGGAAATACGAGAAGTTTGGAATTTTTATTATTTTTTCCTTTTTTTATTTGGAGAAGGGGAATTTGATCCTGAGCTTGCTTTTTTTTTTTTCCTTTTTTTTTTTCTCCCAGACAACCAAAAATGTCAACTACCTTTCCAGGACTCGTCCACGATGCAGAGGTATTTTTTTGTGTGTGTGTGCATGTGCGGGTGTGTGTGTGTCTGTGTGGTTGTTTCCACTTCTTTTCTTTTTCTTTTTTTTAAATCCATATTGGACCGTTACATTTAATTATAATCTGGCTTCAGAGATAACTTAAAGAAGTATAGAGAGAAAATTCGTTATGACATCTGTCGCCAGAAAGGGTAACTCATTACCCACGTTAAATCAGTCGCCATCACGAAAACAGAAGAATACCCCTTCATCAGATCAGGATCTACTCGCCAGGAAAGGGGGAAGCTGGGGCTAGGCTTGGGGGGCTTCCCCACTTCTCGACAAGCATAGGAAGGGGAAAATTTGGATGGGATTCGTTTAAAAAAAAAAGACAAGCCAGCAGGCACACAAGGATCCCCCAGCTAAGCAGCTCGCAGCTCTGTAACTCTAGAACCTAATGGCAAGAGTCTGTGTGTGTGTCTGTTGTTTGATGACTTTCTGTGTCATTCCCAGCTATCTCAGCTGTGATCAGTGTGTGTAGATATATATATATATATATATATATATATATCTACACACACACACACACATATGGTTTGAGTGCCGTGGATTCATTTCGCTTGACGGTTTTAAGGCAGGTTTGGGGGGTTATTTATTTTATTTTTTTCTCTCTCTCTCTCGTAGCAGCCCTGCCTAGCACCAGCTCGAGGGGTCGGGGGAGCGGGTGTTTGCTGGTGCCTGGAAAGTAGATGTTGCAGGGGGGAAGCGATGCGGGACAGGGCGCTTGGAAGAGTCTCAGCCGGGGTTTTAAATGACAAACCTCCAGTTTTTTGGTCTCCTTTTCCCTTCTTCCTTGCAGATACGTCATGACGGATCAAACAGCTATCGTTTGATGCAGCTGGGATGTCTGGAGTCTGTGGCCAACTCAACTGTCGCCTATTCCTCCTCGTCGCCTCTAACTTACTCCACCACTGGCACTGAATTCGCTTCCCCGTATTTCTCCACTAATCACCAGTACACACCACTGCATCACCAGTCCTTCCACTACGAGTTCCAACACAGCCACCCGGCCGTCAACCCTGACGCTTACTCCTTGAATTCTCTCCACCACTCGCAACAGTACTACCAGCAGATCCACCATGGGGAACCCACCGATTTTATTAATCTGCACAATGCCCGGGCACTCAAATCCTCTTGCTTGGACGAGCAGAGGAGAGAGCTCGGGTGCCTAGATGCTTACCGCCGCCACGACTTGTCTCTTATGAGCCATGGGTCCCAATATGGGATGCATCCAGATCAAAGGCTCCTGCCAGGACCGAGCCTGGGGCTCTCAGCCTCGGGAGCAGATGATTTGCAGGTAACTCGCATGCCAGCTACTTTCGATGCCTTCTCATGCCTCTGGATAGCTTTCTCAAGGGTAGGGGGAAGGGGGGGGGAGTCCTATAACCATCAATGCCCAAGCGAGCAGCTCTCTTCACGAGGCATCTATCTGCCTTCACTTGCCCCGCTGTGGCGGAGCTGGGACCGGTGCTTGGGTGGGAAGATAACCTGCCTCCAAGCCGCTAGAACCAAATGAATCAGACTAATTCTCCTCCACCCCTTCCCTGACTTTTTTGTTGTAATTATGGCTCTATTTAAATAACCTGCGAAGCAAAATGTGATGCACATAGAGTTGGGGGGAGGAGAAGAGACACAACAAGGAAAGGGTTTCTCTGCCCTTCTCTATGGAAAGAGCCTCCTGTTGTCTGGTTGATGCCCCGTAGTTGAGCTCTGAGGGTAAAACAGGGGAGCCAAACGGGAGGAGAAATATGCAGTCAAAACAACCCTTTCCACATATAGAGATGGGTGTAAATACCTCGGGACCGATCGATCTATATCCATCCATCCATCCATCCGGCTGTGTGTCTGTCTGTGCATTCGCCCAAACTCTTCACCCAGGTAGATAATAATCTAGTTCACCTGCATTTCTGAATCCACTCATTTACCTGTTTTTTTTTCCTTCTCATCCGCTTCCCTTCCCCTTGCAACTGGCTTGATCCCAAACTTAAAGGCATTCCCTCAGCCCGGTAGGAATATCGGAATATGGGGTTTGTTTTACAGTCCGAAGTTAAATAAAAGTAGCGTGTTTCCCTTAGCACAACCCAGTTGCTCCAGACATTTGGGTAGATCTGCCTGTAATTCCTGCCGTTCCTTCCTTCCCCTGTTTTTTTTATTTTTTTTTATTTTTTTTTGGTCCATTCCCACAAGGCTTGCGATGGTGTTTTTCCCTTTACACAGAAGGGTCGGAGACTCGAAAAACCCTGAAGTTAGAAGAACTAAGAGATCCCCCCCACCACCTCCCTCCCTCCCTCCCTCGCAGTAAAATATCTTTTTTATCGTATTTGCCTAACTTATGGAAGAATGAGAGAAATAGAAAGAGGGAGAAAGAGAGAAAGGAAGGAAGGAAAGCCGGGGGGAGGGGAAAAAAGAAAACAAAATAAAACTCCAGCCTTCACAAAATCATAAAATGTCTTCGATCCCTGAGGAGAAGGTGGGGGGAAAAACTATGACTCCTTGACTTTCTCCATTAAAATTCAGTAAATAATTTTATACGCTCTGGGCTTTTTTCTTCTTCTTCTTCCATTTTCCACAACATCTCCTTATGTTACACCCCTAAAAAATAAAAAAAAAAAAGAAGTGCCATTCACTCCTTAGCCCAACTAAAACCTATTTACTCCTTTTTATAACCACGTCTGCTGCTGATTTTTTTGTATCTGGACAAATTTTTTTTCTTTGCCAGGCACAAAGCCTTGTATTTTTCAAAAGAGGGGATTAGGAACGTTTGCAAGGCAGCAGACAATGCTTAAATCCCGTGCAAAAGAGCACCATAGTTTATCCAATTTTCGACTTAGTGCCATTCAACTGGTCATTTATGCAATGTCATCCGACCAAACAACATGTTTCCCCTAGGAAAAAAAAAAATGGTTAAGCCGCTGTATCCAGATTCATTTTTTTTATCTAAAAAAACCCCAAAAAACCAAGAATAGAAAAAGAAACATTTAAAAATAGGGCACAAATGAACAGATTTGATCCATCTTCCTTAAAGACAAACAGAAATCCTGTCTTGTTTTGCTATTTTTTTTTTCTTTCTTTTCCGCCCCTAACATCTTAGGACTTTCGGTCCCATTTCCACCCTTCTCTTTTTAAAGAAAACACTGGGGTATAGAAAAGACATATCGCGGCCGTGCAAGTTTTGCTGCATGTGTTTTGGTTGCTTCCCACCAAACTTTGAAGCTTGTTAATTTCCCCGTGGCTTTAATTGCCCGCGGATTTGGTGGCGAAGTGAAATAGACAGAAATTGACCCGAGTTCTTTATAAAACAAAAATCTTGGGCTACCCCGTCTTCCCTTCTCCTTAGCCTTTCTTTTTAAAACGTTCATCAGCATATGCCTCATTTCAAATGCAACAAATGTAAATATACTTTTCCCTGCACAGAATTTTAAGTGAAAGTCCAATAGTTTCGAGGGCGGTTTAAGTCAGGCTAACAGATGCAAACAGTCTTGGGGCTGAAGTGGCATCTTTGAGTCCCCTAAAAAGATTTTCCATGGACAACAAAGAAAACTGTCACACCTTTTCCCATCACCGCTTTAATTTATGCTCAGTCGCCAAGTTTTTTTCATATTGATTTCATAATCACTTTAAGGCAGAACACTTAAAATAAAAAAGGGCCTTGAAAAGGAGGGTTTTACAGGGCCAGCGCCAATATGGCGAAACTGGGGGAGAGAGCCAGGACTGTAAAGGTTGTTTTGTAAAGTGGGGTTTTTATTATGCGCCGACTCTCTCCGCATTTACTTAACTCTTCACGGGCTGTTGAGTAGGTTAACACCCTTAAAGGCCTCTTTCATGTCCAATACCTCGTTTGTTTGTAAAGGAAAATGTGTCTTTAACACATTTCCACTGGACAAAGATTTAGGGGGTTGTTGTTTTTTTTTCCTTCTCATAAAGATATATATATATATATATATATTTTAAAATCTGTCTTAAACTTGTTAGAATTCCTTTAACAATATTTCTAAAAGAGGAGCGAGATGTAAAAATAAAAAAGGGTAAGTAAGAGAAGTCTAGACATAGAGAGCCCCGTTCATCTGTAGCCCAAGGCATATGGCTAGTCTATTTACAACTTTACACATGCACGTGTATGTATACCGTGTCCTAGACACACACACAGATATGTGTACCCACGGACGCAAACACAAAAAACACTTTGTATGTGCATGTGTGCATTTAAAGATTTATTTGCAGAATTATCAGCTGCATTGTTACGCAGGATCTGATTTTGGGGGAATGGATGGATGAATACATGCATCAATACATAACTGGATAGATACATGTATACATAGACATATATATCTCTGTACATAATATACATATTCTTTTGAGAATTGTGTGTGTACGCTACATGTGTGCATACAAATGCATGTATATATGTATATTTACAATATTTGTAGTGTAGATTGGGGTATATATATGTGTGTCTATGTGCTTATATATATAGGTATATACATGCGTGTGTGTATACGTGTGCACACATACAACACACAGTGTTTGATTACACAACGTATAGTATATACACACAACTGCTAAATGAATGATCTCTCTGTGCTCAAAGGAATACTTTTTAGTCTACCGGTTTAATTTGACTCTTCAGGTAAAAAGCAAAAGGAAAGGAGGTCGGAGTTGCCAGGGTTTTTTTTTGTTTGTTTGGTTGGTTTGTTTTTTTTCTTGCCAAAAAAATAATCAATTTCCAGGATAATAACAGTTTCAACGTCGGTATTGCCATGTTGTACCGATGTGGCAGGCAATTTCAAATCTGATCTTAACACCGGGTTGGGGAAATACGATCCTAACCGCTGTTATTGCCTAGGGTCCGGGCTGAAACAACTGCTGCTCGAGCTAGCGAATTCTGCTCTCATTTTGTGCCTGTATCTGATTTTTGTCTTTCCTATTATTTAAGAGCTCAGTGGAGGCCCAGTGTGGGCTAGTCCTGAACGGCCAGGGAGGGGTCATCAGGAGAGGTAAGTGGGTTTGGAAATATTTTTTTTTCTATTTTTATATATATATATATATATACATGTATATATAGAAATAGCTTATCTGCCTGCCTCACATCTCAGTGTCCGGGTATTAGTGTAGAAAAAGCGACCAATGGTTTCCATGTCAGCAGCAGGACATTGTAACTAGCGGAAGCAGCTGATGGTTCTTGGGGGCATCAGAAATGTGCCACCAGCCCATCACCCCACAAAACAGAGCACACAGGTCACTCCAGGTTTCTGCTGACTGCTTTGCTTTCCCCCTTCACCTGGCAGGTGCCTGATTTAGACATGTGCTCTCTGGCTCCGGTTGGTGAAACCTGCAGCTTCATCTCTTAGGGAGAGAGCGAAAATTAGGGAAAGGTTAATGCCATAAACAAGACAGAAACCCGCCTTGACCAATGTGAATTAACTCCATTCCGTCTGTTCGAGGTTAAAGTGAGATGGACGATTCTGTCCTCTTCTCTGGACTCCCGGGCCATAGGAAAAATACGTGGATGGATTATTTCTATTGTAAAGAGGAGGGAGAAAGTAGGCTGTATTGCCTGACAGCCCATGGGTTCAGCTCGAATATAGAAACAAGCCAAGTCCTAATGGGAGGCTTTTGATCCCTAATGAAACCAACAACGTGTGGAAATCCATCTTCTGCTTTATACTCATTTTCCTGTTCCCTTAATTATTCATTTCCCTAATTCATAACTCTCATTGTGGAAACTATATAATACAGAATAGATCCGGTTTCCCCCCTTCCTCTCCCGGGCCAGTTTTAGACTTACATGATGTGTAGAAAAATACCCCCTGATCTTAAACTAAGTGCAACTGCTGTGCTTATTTTTTTATTTAAAAGGAAAGGAGGGTGGGGAGAGTTGCCGGTAGAAAACGCAGCTTCCGATCTGAGAGGCTGATCTATCCGGACTCTGAAGACGCCTGGGAGATTAGGTGCAGCGATTGCAAACCCAAGCCTTTCTCGAGCGAGGGGGAGAAATTTGGCCAACAAATACAAGAGGGTGGGAGAAGAATTGGCTTTAGGGTGATGAGTTTTCTTGGCATTGTGTTTATTCCGGAGCGGGGTTTTGTTTTAGCAAGGGCGGCCCTGGATCGCTGGGCCTGATGCTTTTAATATACGAGGGCTGGAAGAACAGGTAGGGAGCAGTGCTGGTGGCGCAGGAGGGAAGAGGGGCATGGACCAGGCTGGCGAGGCTCCGGGTGGTGCTGAAGGGACAGCTCCGCCGCGGACCCCGCGCCCAGAGGCTCCGACCAGCCCGGCTGACTCCCCTTTCCACTCTCTCATGCTTTCCTCTCTCCTCCTGCAAAAATACAGGAATATAGCTCCTAGGAATCATGGTAACACCCAGGCATGAGCCAGAGGGGTAACACCAGAGAAAAGAGAGGTCTACAAGTTGGACACAAAAGGAGAGCTCCTAAAAGAAGCGAGCAACCAAGCTGGAACGTGTGGGTGGGTTGTATGGGCCGAGATACAGGGCTGTGTGGGAGCGATGGCTGCCTGGGCAGTGTGTCCTCGACGTGTTGTGTTGTGTTGTGTGTGTGTTTCCTGCGGCTCTTCCTCCTGGCGGTTCCATGGCTATTACTTATCCCTAAGAAAGTGCTTCCGTTTGGGAACGAAGTCTGACCCGCAGGAAGATGGATCGTGACTAAAGAGACGGAGACAGGATGATTCCCCATAAATTGGGCTTTCTGTCTGGGCTGTTGACTAGGCTCTAATCTCCCAGTTGAAAAAGGATTCACCGCTCAGTTCTCGTGTCGAGTTCCCTGGCTCTTGTTAAGGCAGCTCCAATTACCTGTGCCGCTGATTGTAGTCAAGACTCACTCCCTCTCTCTCTCTCTCTCTCTTTTTTGTTTAAAGCGATCACATTATTCAAGGATTTAAAGACTAATAGTAAAGGCAATCCAGCATGAAAATGTAAGCGCTCCTCTCCCCTGATCTAAGTGCTTAGCGGCTTCTGCACAAGCCCGATCGCTCTCTAGGCGAAGGCAAGGGGAAGCTATCAAAGACGAGCCTCTGCGTTTCCAACGTATATTAAAAATACATAATAAATATTTTGTCCGACTTCAAAACACGGGATAGGCGTTAGCAATAAGCAAACCTTCCCGTGCCTGAGCGCCATACCCTATCTCCCATAAATAAATCAGGCTTCTTTTCTCCTAATACATCAAGAAGAATATATTCAATCCGGAGCTGGGCTTCCTAATATGTTAAGTCTCGTGTCAGATGCTCCCCCACCCTTCTTTGGCACTAATAGAAATATATGATTTTGTTTTTAAATGGGGTTTGCTACTGTTTTTTGTTTTTTTTCACGGGATAGGAAAGAGGACGACTGGAGGAAAGGAAGGGGGAGAAAAAAGGTGGGGGAAGGATATTAAAGTTTCCCTTGGAAGAAAAATAAAAGTCTCCAAGGGGGGAGGGGGATGTCTTTTAAAAGGGAAATCATCATCTTCATCTTCATCATCTTGTCGTCCTCGGCAGGCCCCTGCTCTGTGCCCCTCTGCCCGGTTCCGGCCGGCTGCTGCATTTTTTGGTGCGCTTCTCTCTTGATGGGCTTTAATGAGGCTGGGGAAGGAGCCGCCTCGTGCAAAACTTCGGTGGTGGCGAGCTAATTACCAGCTAGATCCAATATTTGCCCCGGCTCACCGGGCCCCGCTCCCCGCACGATCACTTCCAGTTAATGGCGTGCAGGGTTTAGCCCGCAGCTCCACGACTGCGAGCATCAGAACCAATAATCTTTACTTTACCTACTGCTCGCGTATCGATAGCTTCTCTCGCCTCAGGCAGCGGCTTTGATATGTTAATATTGCTGAGTCCCAAATTCTGCAGAGATCATATTAATGTTGTACATACAGAGTGGAGCTTTGCCTTAAAAGTTGAATATTCAGATCGCCCGTTTCAAAAGAAATCACTCGAAGAAATGAAGCTTCTATTTACAGGAGTCGTCTGTGTTTTTTAATCATTTTTTTTTTTCTCTCTCTCTCTAAAAAAAAAAAAAAATCGCCCCCCCCATCTTCTCCTCATTAATCGTCTCTCAAAAGAAATCACTCGAAGAAATGAAGCTTCTATTTACAGGAGTCGTCTGTGTTTTTTAATCTTTTTTTTTTTCTCTCTCTCTCTAAAAAAAAAAAAAAAAATCGCCTCCCTTATCCTCTCCTCATTAATCGTCTCTGGCTTTTATTAGAGGCTCGTTCCCTTTCAATCCCTCGCATTTTAAAGCGGAGGAACCTGCTTTCTGTTTGATTTGTTTGGCAGGGGCTGTGAGCTCCCCTTCTCCCTCCCCGGCCCCCTGCATAGGAAGCGTGGGAGAGCCGGTGGTCTCCCCTCCAAATATCGGGATGAAAAAGGCAACGCGGTGACATTTGGCCCGTGTCGTTTTATGAAATCGAGATGGCAAACTCCAAAAAAGCTCTTGTTTCGCTTTGTGATCATCCATCGTTCCCGCCCCAGGCTAATTTCAGAAGCTTAAATACTGCTATCGCCTCTGGGCCAGGAAGAGAGAAGGGCCGAGCTATCGGCAATCGCTCTCTTTCGATTGCCCTTGGCAACATAAAATACAAACTACTTTGAATCAAAACATTTTGGGGGAATTAATGTGATCTGAACTCTGCACGTTTGCAGAGATCTTGAGTTTGTCAAATCGCTTCGAGGTGACTGACATGCGAATGCGGAGCCATTAATGCCTCGCTAGGAACATTGTCAGATCTTATTTGATTAAAAAAAAAAAAAAAGAAAGAAAAAAAATCAACCCGAGCCTTACAAACCCCAGCATCAGTCGCCGGCAAAGCTGCCAATAAAATCCGGGGGAAGACGCTCCCCTACACCTTGCTTCTGCCTTTTATGTGTTTCCTGCCTCCCCTTCCTACCAGCCTGGCTGCGGCTTGATCAGTCTGTCTCAAGTGCAGCTTTAATTGGAAATACTTCATCAGCTCGGGTCCAAGGATTGGGGGGGGGATCAAACACCCTTTATTGGGAGGGGGTTCACTTGGGCCCCGAGAACAGGTTTTGCTTTCTAACAACCAGCACTAGGCAGGGGAGGCTGAAATGCTCCGTAAAAAAAAAGGACAGGTTGCCTCTCCCTGCAATCTAGGGTCTCAGGGACGGGAAGATTGTGCAGCATACGTAGGGTCGACAGCAGGGAATGGGTTTTGCTTGCAAAATCCCCCCTCCCCCTTATGTGTCCAAGGCTGGCTAGAGTGCACCCACCTTTCCAGCTCTAGATCAACCCATTCCCGAGCCCCCCCTTTGAAAAACCCGCAAGAGCAAAAGTCAACCCGCAAGAACAAAGGGTCTGCGAGTATGTTGCAAAAGGTTTGGAAGTGACCTAAGGTTTCCTTTAGCCCCTCAATTAAGAGCGGGCAGAGGACTGAAGGGGGGGGGGTCCCCCCACCCCTTCCACTGGGACAGTAGAGCAAGGGATCCCACTTCATCTTCCAACGTTGTGTCCTGCCCGTTATTGTCCTGTTCCTCTACTTGCTGTTCTTCCAGTCTGCCCCAGCTCTTATCTGGGGAAGCACCTCTCAATAATCTTGCTAATCCTGTAATACACCTAATTGCGTCCCGGGTCATGTTCCACCGTAATTAACACCGCGGTCCCTTGTTTTCAGAGGCCCATTTGAAACGCATTAAATCCTAAAGCGCTTGTTTAATTACCAAGCGGGGGGGGGGTGGCAGCTGAGATCATGCCCCCCCCACCCCTACCTGCAACTCTCTCGGGCTGGGAGCAAGCGCCTGTGACCCGCGCTGGGTCAGGCAGGGCAATGGAGGGTTTTCCTTTAGCTGTAAACACCTTGGCTGGTTGGGAAAGGAGTTGATTGTGGTTTTGTCGTACCCAGAAAAGCAGCGGTTCCTGGAGGAGCTAGTGGCACAGCTCTGAGGAGCACACCCTGCTTGGAAAGGCTGCTAGGTAGCCCTCGAATAGCTGGAGAGGGCTTTGTGTGCAGGGGTTGGAGGCGTCTGAGATTCATGTCGCCAGGCACAAGCATCAGCTTGATCACACTCACACACACACACACGAGCAACACAAGGGTTGCCACGCAGCCGTGCTAGCAAGGAATGAGGCTACACACCCCCATGTAGGCTAAAACCAGACGATCCATTCAATTCGCGGCGGCTTGCTCCAAGCTTTAACGCGCATCAAACGAGCAGCGGGACCGTCCTTTACGCGCTCCTGTTCATTGGATGGGCAATCAGCTCTGCTTAGTCCCACTTGTCCCCCGGCTCTTCACAGGTCACAGGTACTTGGAGTGGGACAATGGGCTTGTAGGTCTGTAGGACCCCCGCAAATAAAAGGCTTTGTCCCGGGAGAAATCCCGTCCTTTGCGGACAGCCGCACATGAACACGGCTTGGCAAATAGCACCCGCAGCAATGGGAGCAACGCTGTCAAAACAGGCGCCGACTTTATCCCGGTACAAAGAGTTTGATCCCGGGATCCTACATTGCTCACTGTCCCACTCGAAGTATGCGAGATGAACTCGTTGCCAAGCAAGGCTAATTCGAGGTCCCTGCCATTCAAGCTGCGGGTGCGAAGGACGGCACCTGGGAAGCATAACCGATTTCCCACCTTGCCCCGGGATAATCAAGTGCCAGCAATGCCCCCCCCCCCCATACACTCACACTTTTCCACGCGCAGGACCCCATACTCACACCCGCTGTGCCAGGGCTCTCATCACCCCCCTCCACGCTGAGCACAACACGCAGCCTGCCAACCCCGCCACCCCTCCGCGAAGAGCACAACGCGGAGCAGGCAAACACACAACACACCGCGTGCCAGGGCTGCTCACCGCGCGCCCACGCGGGGCACAGCACCCACATGCAGCCTGCCGCCTGCCTGCCAAATGTAGCAACACAGGTACGTGTGCCAAAACCTTTGGCGCAGAGAAGGGTTAGACACGTTGAAAGCTTGCAGATGTCCTCAGCCAGCTTTTGGGAAGTTGTACTCCTTTGAGATTCATTGAGGATCCAGGGAGACGTGGGATATTAGGAAATCCAGCCATCCGGACTCAGGGGTCACTCACATCAAGGGGGGAGAGACTAAATCCTTTCTTCTCTGTCTCTGAACAGCTTAGGCTTCAGGCTGTAGCACCCAGATTGTGCTAAATTGAAAACAGAAACATAATTCCTAGGCTATTTGCAGGTTGCTGACCTTGTTACTGCATCATATATAAACCCTTCTTGGCTAGCTGTAGCCGACTGATAATTGTTTTCCGGGGCGGGGAGGGGGGAAGTCCCCTGGTTTACATTGTTTTGTTTCCACTGTAGGTCTGTCTACACTTGACCTGAATCAACTCCTTAGGTCCGAGTTAAGAGCTCTTTTTTCGCCTTTTTTCAATAACAGATGCCCACAATTCGAGTTGTGTATATAGGCATTTAAATAAGCAGCTAGATTTTCAAAACTTCTGATTCAGCAGGGCCTCCTTCAATGAGATAAATTATGATCAGAAAATTATCCAGCAAAAGAGTCTGAAGCAGAGTGAACACATACCCCCCAAAATCTGTGATTAAACACTGGTATGTTTAAAAATCATTTTGGCTGCGGATGCACCTCCTTTGTGTTCACTTAGTGTGAGCAGTCTCTTGAATTAAGTTATTCCAGGAATATTCATAGCAGCAGTGCATTTTATATGACCATTAACACAATTTGAACTCATAGCTAAAAATATCTTCTTTAGAAAGGATATGATTATCCAATATGACCAATATCAATATGCTATGACCAATATCAATGTGCTTCTCCAATGTGACCAATATCAAAATAACCAACAGTGTCTGACTTGGAATTTTGGATACTGAT
This sequence comes from Alligator sinensis, assembly GCF_000455745.1. NCBI lineage: Eukaryota > Metazoa > Chordata > Crocodylia > Alligatoridae > Alligator > Alligator sinensis. The sequence continues at coordinate 1,013,738 of NW_005842158.1, read as the reverse complement.
TGTGAACTCATAACTAAGCCAGAAAGTGGAAGCTAGTCACAGAAATTAAATGCTAGATATTTTACCAGATACTTAAAGAATTAAATCACCTATTGATCACTTAAACAGGAAATGGGATGAAATATGTCATATAAATTACTAATGATTAATGATTACTAATGATTAATTGCTATATATATATATAACTGAGCAAACAATATATATACACACACATACATATGTCTATGCAAGTGGTTTGTGTTTATATATATATGTGTATATATATATATATATACCTACATATATAGCTATAGATATATAACCACATATATCTATATAAAGATATATATAGATAGAATATACACACACTAAAGTTATACAAATGTGTGTGTGTTTATATGTTCACACCCGTACATATACGTAGAGAAATTTTCATATCTCCAAATTTGCCAGATTTTCAGAACAGAACAGGGCAAGAAACATTAATAAAGGGCTATACATTATAAGCTAGACATTTCTTTTAATGCACCTGAAAATATAAATAGAATTATAAAAGGGTGCAACATAATGTTCTTCTTTTATATAAGATAAATCCCAGGAATCCATTTGTATGCATTATATGGGCATAATATATGTATATATAACTCTGCTATATTCTGAAATTTTAATTTCTGTTATATTTCTTCTAATACGTTACACTGATTCTTATAGCAATGCTCAATTGCTTCTTATTCATCCAGAGCTTCTCTTTGTCTATGTGTCGGTTACTTTGAGTAGTGACCTTCTCATTTTATATGCTGGGAAAGCGCTTTGAATATTGCAGGGGCTACAATCAACAAATAAGTATGTTATGTACATGTTCACAAACAATTTGCTACAGGCTAGGAAAACCTGAAATAAAACCACAGTGACAATAGTACAACTATAAGCCTTACATTCCTGACATAGCAATAGTGGTTTTTTATTATTATTGAAGGACAAATAACATAGGATATTTTAACTAATATTGGAAGAAAGAGAGAAATTTGAGAACATAGATCAACTGATCAATGGTCGCTGATGTACTAAGGCCCTGATCCAATGAAGTGCTTATGAGCAAATGCAACTTTAAACATGTCTGTGCAACTTAAAATTGAGCAGATGCTTACATGCTGAGCTGAATCATGGCCAAAACTGTTGCCCCCTATTTGGCATTATCCTATACTTCATGTCATACTAATATGAAAGTGGACAATTCAAACCAAAATACCCAAATCTCTCTTTGCATTGTAATGTGCTTGCATTTTCATGAATTTCACTGAACTAGTGTATGTTTCTAACGTGTTAGTAGAGATCATGTAGTAATATTCTTGCTGTTCTCTTTGAACGCACTTATCACTGGTGCTGCCTACCATTTGCAGTGCTTATTTTGATGCCTGGAATGCCTCATTTGAAGAAAGGAAAGAAATAGAATACACAAAATAACTTCCAGAGATCACAATATGGCTCTTTTGCATGACTGTAGATAGCTTGGTTTTGACAGACAGGGGTCAGATCAAGGGATGGAAGGAAACTAAAGCACAAGGGCAGCATAAAGGACTGAATTTTGCTCCCATTTCAACTGAAAGGAAGATGTGTGTGTCGTTTCCTCCCCTGTCCCCCTCTCCAGTTGATTTCAGTGGTGGAAAAAATTGGGCTATAAAGGAATTACAGCAAAAATTAAAATATCCTCTCCATTTAGAAACATCTCCTTGAAACTTTGTGGCCTTCTCCGCCATCAGTGAAGTTTCCTGTACATAAAAGTGCTCAGTATTTTGCATGAATGGGTCTAGGGTTGTCCATTGCTAAATTTGTTCTTTCCATGTTGTCCCTGTTCCCAACAAGTCTATGCTGCTTTTACTCTGAACGTCATATTTATTGGAAGTCATGATGATGACAAATAAGAAGATAACGTCACATCCTAAAGCAGAAATGTATATGATTACATTGAATAATATATTCGACCTGTAGGCAGAGGTGGGGGGCAGTAACTGAGCCATGAATACTAGGTGCTTACTAAGGAAGTGAAAAAAATAGCAGTTGCTGCGCTGTGGTCCTGATCACTCCTGCTGCCGAAGGTGCAGAACTGCAGATGTGAAACCAGATCCTACAAACAGTTCTCCATGTGGGTAATCTTTTATCTTGAGAGAGTGGGTCTATTTTCTTAAGTAAGGTCAAATCCATAGAGCATGGATCCAGTCCTACAAGAGCATACATGTTTAAAAGGGCCTTACTGGTAGGGATAGTCCCGCTAGCACTCTTCCACTGGCACCACTCACACAGGACCTTGTTTTGACACACAGCTGACTTCAGAGGGAATACCCAGTGCTCAACATTGTGTGTAACAGGCACACAATCTGCCACTCTTACTCACTTTGAGTCGAGTACTACACTGCTTAGATACGTGGGCTTTTCATAGGAGAAAATATTGTAACAGTACCTGGTCCATAAGAACTACTGAAATGAGTAAAAACTACCTACATGAGCAAGGATCTCTCGAATCAACCATTATAACACATGAGAAGCATAGGCATTGCTCTCTCCTCTGATCTTGCTCCCTGTCTGTAGCTAGAGACCTTCGAGAAGTGACCAGTGGCAAGAACAAAGTCTCCATAGATGAACTGTGATTGCCTTTTGTCATGGGAGTTGATGTAGCACGGGGCAGGTACTAGGCTAGACATATCCCTAGTTATTGTCATTGCTATTTTATGTAAAATAGTGTATAAACAGGCCTTTTGTTGCTGACCTTTGCTTCTTCTCAGTTTCATTTCAATATATTAGCTAAAAATGAGTAGGAAGGAATAAGCTAAAAATGTGTGCAAGAGGCACATAGGCATAACCTATCATCTTACACTGTGTTGTACATGTACTTTCTTTTCCCTTTTCTTCAACCCTCCCTTGTTTTATTGTCACTCGTTTTTCCCTTCCGTCTGGTTTAGAGTCTGGTCTTTAGTCCCACTGTCCCCAGTGGGAGTATTCATGTGAGCAAGGGCTGCAAGGCTGGGTTGTAGGATTGCAAACCCTTTGAGATGAGGACCCATCTTTGTCTGGAAGGCACCGCACCGCTCTATGTTGCTGTAATAATGAATAATTAATATCATGAAATAATTATATGCAACAGATTTTACCTCCTCCTAATTTGCAACTTGTTTTCTAGGTTCCTAAAAATTGAATTTGGCTTCTGCAGTTTCTTAAAGCAAAAGGCATTTTTTTTTATCCTATACCTGTTCATCTCTGCACTGCTTTTAATAGGATCTCTCTGCATATTAATGGTATTTTTAAATATTTAAGACTGCAAATATTTACCCTTATATAGTAATGAGAAGGTTTTCAATAAACTCAGATGAGAGGATGAAAGCCAAGGTGGGACCAACGTGTTTTTGTATTAAAGGAGCAATTATTTATTCAGTGTAAATTACTTGTGCACATATGGGTTTAACTGAACAGAGAAAAAGAAATATTACTATTTCATTAATTTCAGTAGTTCTATTGTTTGTAAAATATGCAAATACATTTTCTTCTATCTTGAAATATGTATCTATAGCCATAGTTTTCCTCTACATATGCATATATATGCCTGTGTATGTGCATATGTCAGTATGGAGAAAGGTATCAGATAAAAGAAGGCACCAGATTTTTATCACTTTTTACAAACACACATGGCAAGCCAGACATTTTTAAAATGCTCACACAAAACTGTACATTGACTTCTATGAAAGTGGGCCTGGAAGGTGCACAGACTCTACCTCATGCATGTGGCATCTAACTTCTCTACCTGAACACCCCTGTGCATGCTTAAATCAGGGATGTGGAAACTTCAGAGCCTGCACCCCGCAATCAAGGGATATAAAAGTTGATATTCCTATATTTTACCAGAAAAGCAGAGGCTAAGGTCCCAGTTCAGAGGAAAAAAAAATCTGTCTTCAGGAAAATAAGCCCACACTTAAGAGCTTCTCTAATTAGGTTCTTAGCTAAGTGAGGTTTCTGTTTTAAAACATTATATTATAAATGTATATAGTAAAATGTGCTTCCCCAGCTTTGGTTACAGTGTAAGGGTTGCTAATACCAATGACTTTCAGCCAAATTCTGTCTTAGTTTAGCATGCTTTACTGACTCTAACAAGCCTAATCATAGGTTACGTTCTTTCATCTGCGCCAAAGTTGGATATCACCTTACTAGACGCTTAGTCCTACCTATTTAAAGCGTTACTCAGTGTGAACATAGGTAGCAGTGTTTGGCTTTATAGTGAGCAGGAATCAGACTATCATAATCACCTTGGAAAAATAAGACGATAAATTAAGAAAAATAAGGCCAGGTCTATGGATGCAAAGATAGCAGAAGGAAGAGAGCATTGACTGGACATATAAGATATGACAAATTCTTTCACTTTTCCATGAATATTTAGCAAAAATAGATTAATTCTACTCCATTATGGGCTTTGTCATTCTTTTATGTGAGTTTCTTCCAATAATGTATTAAGCAATTTTACTAATATCTATTGGGGTATGAGGTATTTTTTTCTTTTGTTTATGGATGAGAGAAACTTTTTGTGTGGTGGTTGTCTTTGTGTAAAGTTTTTGGTTGCTTGTTCCTAAATGCATGCTCTGTGCTTATGGTGGGCCGAAGGAAGCCAAGTTACAGATGGAACAGAAGGTAGCAGTGTTTATGCCGGTTCTTCATTTTTATGGGAATTCACTCAGCAGTCTTGGACTAGTTCCTAAAAAAGCTGGATCTGAGCAGATGAACGATACAGAACAAGGCTATTGGCCATGAGTTCCATCCCTTGGCTTTTGGCAATCTTGTAGAGATCCTGGGACCTGGCCAAAGAGTTGGTAGTTTCAATAAATAACTAGGGCCAGAACTGATCTGATTTAAGGCAATATAATTAATTGGATCTGTGGCGATTTACACCAGCTCAAAATTTGGCTTAATGGTAGGAGGACTGTCTGAGGGTTCAGAAACCTAAGAAACCACACAGGGGACATGAGCACAATTATTATTACATAGTCAATTCTCCTGGACAAAAATAGGTCACTGTTGCTTCTCAATGATCTCACACAGTTGTTGGGAATGTTAAGATGCATATTTATAGCAGTCAAGGTAATTAGCCATCAGGAAAGATTCCCAAGGGATGTCATACATTTTCCATCATTCAGGGTTTCGAAATCAGGCTTGGGTATCTTGCTATAACCCAACAATAAGTTCTTCTCATACTAGATGCAGGAGTCATTGGGTGACCTTCTATGTTCTGTATTATACAGCAATTCAGACTATATAGTCATACTGTCTTGTTTGCCCTTGAAAAACTCTGTCCATGGCTTTGATTCATTTTTCCTTCCTATTAAATGTCAAATCTAGTCATTGCTCTGTAAACCTTTGGAGCAATATTTTCTTTTAAACAAAAATAGAGTTGAATTTAGTACCAATACCTGTCTTTGCCAAAGTACAGACAAACATTTCAGGAAGTGGTCCACTGACTTCTTCCACTAACATGTACCTTCTGTTTTATAGGTGGCACCTGTGTTGTTAACCCCACTGATCTGTTCTGCTCTGTGCCCGGTCGCTTATCTCTGCTCAGCTCAACCTCTAAATACAAAGTGACCATTGCAGAGGTGAAGAGACGACTCTCTCCACCTGAATGCCTCAATGCTTCCCTCCTGGGAGGGATTTTGAGAAGGTAAATTGAGGTCAAATGTGGCAGAGTCAAGAAAGTACAGTCACTGCTTTTCCAATGGATTTGTTTCCAACAACTTTGCTTCTGCTGCTGTAATAGTTGGTCACATCTAGAACGGTAGAAAAATAGAAGTAGGGAGTAGGGAAGGTTTCTATGGGTAGTTTCAACAAAAACTAAAACATTTTCTTGTAGAAATTTTCCACAGAGGATTTTGACGTGTCATTGAGAAAATGAAAATTAAGAAGCCTTTTATTTGTTGTTTTCAGGTTTTAGATTTTTATTGTTTAGTAAAAAGTTGAAATGTTCCCTGGAAAGCAGATATACCCTCAGGTTTGGGTTGAGAACCAATTTTGATGGACATTTTTCCACTAGCTCTTAGACTTGCAAAAGGCTTCTTTACTGTAAGGTTTGGTGCTGCTCAGTTCTTTACCCCAGCCAGGATAAAGCAAGGAGGGGCAAATTGTGGGGCAGTGAGGAAGGAGACAAGGGCGTCTTGGCTTTCCTGAGCCCACTCGCCAGCCCAGAGCAAAAGTCTGGGAGCTCCAGAGAAAGGAGGTTGGTATAGACATAGGTAGTTTTGGGGTATCACAGTACCCTTCCTCAGGCCTCCACTACCAACCAGAGTGTGGGTCCAAAAAAGATATCGCCCACAAGAGTTCTTGTCTCTCACATATCTCCTGGCAACAACATCATCTTAATACCAAAGAAAGGAGGGAACTAGCAGACTTCATCTCATACAGCAAGCAGGAGAGGACTGCAGCTTATATGGGTGTCTGCTAGCC
>NW_005842158.1:1006340-1007254 GCF_000455745.1 Alligator sinensis | reverse complement strand
CCTGGGGCAGCGGCATAGATGGTGCAGAGTAGGTAATGCCCTCTGCTTCGAGTTATACCAGAAGTTGCAGCCTATCTCACTGAGGTCACCTAAGGCCAGTGTCTGACCTCCATACTAATGCTGAAGATTATTTTACTACCCAAGAAGTAGGACTGTGGTTGGAGAGCACTTACAGTGTTTCGTTACAGCTCCAGCAGTGGGAGTTTATGCTCTCTTGCTCAGTCAACCCAGCTGTAAATGTGGAACACATCATTTGGGTTAGGGAATCAAAGGCAGCCAGATGCAATCCCATGTGTAGTATCGGCTACAGAAATGGGTGTGTCTTAATCAAGGTGGCTCAGTAAATCCTTACGTGTAGGTAAACCTAAGTCCTTTTCATTTTTGGGCTCCAAGCGCATCTATACATGTGTTAAAGGCATCTATAGATGTGCTCTGGGAGACAGGGGATGGGCACTTTAGTTAGTGAGCTGTGCTAATTAAAAGCACCATAATGTGTATTAGTGTCCCCACGCTGAGAAATGATGGTGGGGCACTTTGCACTAAAACTCCTTGAACGAGCTTCAGTTTAAAGCTCTCTCTCTCCATTTTTCAGTGTGGGGACACTGATACACATAACACTGGAGGCTGCTGGAGCACGCTACTTTCCCTGCAGACTCGAGTAATCGGCAGACTCGGATGTACTGTAAATCCAGTGTGTTGGAGCAGACTCGCTTAACTGAGCCTGCTCTGACATGCTGGATTTCCAGCATGTCGGAGAAGTCTTGCTGCACATCGATAGGAGCCCTAATTAGTACTTTACTGGGAGTCACGGGCTAAGGTCTAGATCCACAAAGGATTTAGATTACTGGCTCCCACCAAACCGCCCTTATCAGGTGACTAAGGCTAAAATGTAGATCCTCAAAAATTGACTTAAC
>NW_005842158.1:1001104-1006330 GCF_000455745.1 Alligator sinensis | reverse complement strand
CTGCTGAATTTTGAAGGCCTCTAAAATCAGCTGGAACCAAACTCTTTTTTTTTTTTGCCAGTAAAGGTCCCTAAGTATCTAAAGATCTACCTAGAATGGCTTGAGTCCCGACACCGAGTGTCCAGGACACTAAGCTTCCCCACCTCCTTCCCCCCAACCCCAAGCTCCACAAGCTCTACCTCCTCTGTAGACACCAATCCAGTGAGTACTTTTGGAGCAAGGTCACTGACATAGTGCTGACAAAAGCATGAGTATGAAATGCCAATAGCACAGTGGTTTGAGCACTTGCTCATGAGATATGGATTCCCCGGTCTGAGGGAATGGGAGCCTGCATCTGCTATTTAGCTGCCAAGATATTCAAGTTTTGGAGAGCAGGGTCCTTCATTCCCTCCTGTTGAAGTGGTTCCATTTTACACGATGTAATTCAACATCCAGTGGGTCTGAGGGAGTGAGAGAGCATGAGGATGACTGTGTTGCCTAACGTTTAGGGTACTCAACTGGGAGGAGGGAAAAGTGAGTTCCATTCGCTGATTCAATGACTGCATTAGTATTTTAAATGAAGTATTAGTTGGAGCAGAAACTGGAACCCAGGTCTCCTGTCCCAGGCAAGTGCTGTAACTGGAAAGAGGGATGCTCACTCACTCTCCTTCTCTCTGGCCCAATGAATATTTAATTATTCCATGCAAAGTGATACATCTTTGACAGGAGAGATTGAGACAGCCCCACCCTGGGATGCCCTATAGCCTGGGGGTAAGAGCATTCTCTTGGAAGATGCAGCTTCAAATCCCCTCAGGCAGAAAAGGAAACTGAACCGGGACCTCCAGTGTTCTGGGTGAATCCTTTAACCACCAAAATACTGGATAAAAGCAGGGGGGGTGAAGGGAGCAGCAGTCAGTCAACAACACTCACTGTGTGAGAAAGGGGTAGGATAGGTGCCCAAATCCAGGAAAGTGTTCTGGGTTGTGAATCACAATCAGAGAAACACTTCCCCACAGTACAGGATGGGGCTTCAGTCACATAAGTGACTTCAACATTGCCCTCCTTAGATGGCTTCCTGCGGGGTCTTGTGAATCCTATTCCCAGGTGCCTAAATCCCTCCATGCATTATACAGGGAGACGAAGGGCAGAATTCTGTTTTCACCTAGTGGATGATCAACGTACATCTTGTGGCTCACTCCAAGCTACCAGACTAAGAGAAGTATATGTTCTTGCACTTCTGTACCAACAGAAGTGCAAGAACAATTCAACACCCTCTGGGTGTGTAAGTGCTCTCATTACAGGAACTGAATTGTCCTCTGGAAACACTCAGAGTTCTCAGTTCTGCTCTCGCTGCCTAACTCAGGGCTAAGAGGTCTACAAGGCAGCAGGATGCCGAAAAGTTATCTGCTGCTCTGAATTGTGATGCCTAAATCCTTTTGGGGATCAGGCCCTAAGTACCTTCCCTGTGTGAAGACGAGTATGAGGATCAGACACTGAGAGAGTTTCCAGTGAGATCAGCAGGAGCAAATTCTCCATTTGCAAAAGCAGTGACTGTCATTTGTAGACTGGTATTTCACTTAAAAAAAAAAAAAAAAGAGAGAGTAAAGTGAATAAAACTCAGGGTGATTTTTTAAATGTATTTTACTTTTCTCATGGCAGAGCAAAATCGAAGAATGGGGGGCGCTGTTTGCGAGAAAAATTAGACAGACTGGGATTGAATTTGCCTGCGGGAAGAAGGAAAGCAGCAAATGTCACCCTCTTGACTTCTTTGGTAGAAGGTAGAGTATAACATTGTCACGTAGTAATGCCATCATGCAATAAGTTACACTGATGCAATGCTGTCCAGCCATCCGATTAAGTTTCATTGTCTGCATTTCAAACAAAGAGGTGAAGTGACTTGCCTGAGGCCATAAATGGAAATCACTGGCAGAGACAAAAGTCAAAACTTCAGCCTCTTGATTCCCAGCCCAGTGGGTTACTGCTCCTTGCCACTTCCCCTTACATTTCTGTGTGATCTGCTCTAGGGATCTTGCAACTTAATCCAAGATGGTCACGGTTCCATTGCAAGGTAGGTATTCTGTGCCCATTTGGCAGATGGGATATTTCATCAGCGAATGTTTTCATTTTTCTTTGTGACTTTCCAGGGAATGGTCCAAAATCTTGAAAATTTTCATGTAAGTGCATGTTTTTGACAAAAAAAAATCACAGAAAAGCTCCTTTTAATTAGCTCTTGAGTTGACTCAGGGCTGTTCAGGATTTTCTATCTGTTCTTTACTATTTCAAAATCATTTAACAAACACACCCCACCCATTGTGGTTAGCCTGCAGATTGATCACAAGCAGCTCTGTAGACCTGAGAAATGAGCTCTTGGCTCCCACTGAAGTAGAGGTGCTTCCCTCCTCACAGGATCATGTCCTTTCAGAGCTGGTGAATGTGGCTCCCAGCTTCTAACTGTGAATGTGGGATGTTTGCCACAAGTAGAAGGCAGGGGTGAATCAATGGGGGTGCAGCACACTTTGGAGGGTCTCAATTTCTCTTGTGATTGAGTCCACTGAGCAAACAGGGCTCAACTCTGACTTTGGTCTTGTCCCCATTATGGATTTTCCCTCATTGTAGCTGATTGTAATCCAGACAGATCTGTAATGTAGATGAAGCCTTAGAATATGCACCAGCCTTTGGGGTAAGAGCCATCCTTCCCTTCACGCACCTTTAAGGGACTACCCATACTCATGATCTTAGCATATGGGAGTAAAATAGAGCTACGTGACCACTTACCGACTCACAGGAACAGGTGGGCAGAGACAAGGTGTGTGGAGAGAGAGCTCATCCCATGAATTTGCTGGTATGGGGATGGTGGGATGTAGTAATTTATTGTTGGTGTAAACAGGTGGATTATTTACCCCTTGGAGTAAGTGGGGAAATTTAGGAGGAAGTTGAGATTAGCAAGATGAGACCCACACTGGGCTTTATCCTGGGCTACTGCCAACACCACTAACAAGTTCACAATACTGATTCTTTCCAATCGATGACCAGGAAGGAGTGAACCTCTAGACTGCAGTAAGTCCCAGTGTACTCATATTGATGAGGCAAAGTTCACTTTCTGCCCAATATTCATTTAAAGGGAGCTATTTGCAGGAGCCTTGCTGCCATGGAGCTTGTTCACTAGAATATGCATAGAAAGCGAACGCCAATGGGGTAGGAACAAAGCCAAATAGACTTCAACCTCCTAGCTGAACAAGTGCTCCTCGATAGATATTTGGAGGTATCTACCTGGCTCTGTTGGCAAATAAATCATATTCACTTTATGTACCCCTGGAGTATTGGATTAGCACAAGTTACTCTCAATTACTACACGTCCACCTTTTACTACCCTCACTGTGAGGATTATGCTCCTGGGGAAGCTTCCATGGGAATAGCGCATCAACTTCAGCATCCAGAGGAGAGTGAGAGGGTTACAACAACTGCAAAATTAGGACTCCCTAGGACTCTGAATGCTGGAAGCTGCAGAGGAGAGGGGGGCAGGGGGTGAATCAGTCCATATGTCCTGCATTAATACTGTTCCTCCATTCTGTACCACTATGAGAGACAGGACGCTGGTACCAGAGACCCTGGCATCTCTTATGTTACGTTCGTACAGAAGGGGCATATTTGCCCCTTGCATGTGAATTCAATCCCTGGTTTATAGCCAAATTCAAATTCTTGTTAAATTCCCACAAGCTATAAGATGTTCACATGGACCTTGCAACAGTCATCCATGCTTGGTCACTTCTGTGTATAGACATGTATGTGACTCTCAGAATTTTATTTTTCTTATTACTGTAACAGCTGAGCACATTGCACTCTTCAGTGCACCCCTGGGGGGTAGGTGCACACTAGTGTCATTATTCTACAGGCTGGGAACAGAAGCATAGAGAGATGTAGGCCTAAATTCATGAAGGTATTTAGTTGCCTCACTTATCATGGATTTAGAGACCTCCACACTTCTGTGAATCTGGTCATACGTGACTTGATCATGGTTACAGATTAAATCTGTACCAGAGCAAAGCCTCCTCTTATTCTGAAATGGCCCTAGGCTGTTGGACATGCTGCTAAATCACACTGCTATTTGGGGAAGGACTTTGCATCTTGGGTGGGAAGAGGTCAGGTGAAGATGTGGATTTTGTGGAAGCTGGAGTGGAGAAATGTTGATTGTTTTGTGGATTAGCTTCTCTAGGGCAGAGGAAAGTTGCTGGCTGGCTTCAGGTCTGTTTGTTTGATGGGCAGAGGAAAGTTGCTGGCTGGCTTCAGGGCTGTTGGTTTGGTGAGGATTTTATTCTTTCTCCTCTATCTGGAGCTCAGGTTAGGCTTTTTTTCACATGGTTAGGCTGAGTTCAAAACAAATGAAGTTGGTTGAAGGTGATGGATTCAAGAGGGTGCGAGCTCAATATTCCTAGGTCCACCATAGCAAAAGCACAATTTCCCACTGAGGTCGAGGAACTAGAGTTTTTACTGTGATATCTTTTCTTGGCTGAGACATGAGTGAGACAAGCTTTCAGGCACAAAGCACCCCTCCTTAGGTTCAGGTACTTTGTACCTAAGAGCTTTTCTAATACTTCTTCCAGGAATGCAGTTAATCCAATAAAAAGATATCACCAAAAAACCCTTACTTCTTGCTTATTTCCTGGACCATCACAGCTGCAACAGCACTTCATCCTCATTGATGTAGGACATGCTTGCAGCACACCCACAGCATGTAAGTGTAAGTGTAGCTCTTTGGTGCTCTCTTGCGGCTGGTTACAATAGAGGATTTATGAGCTATTCCTTCAGCAGTCCCTTCTCACATCCCCTGGGACCCTCTGCATCGATGCTTGCTCTCACACAGTACAGAGTCACTTTTTCAAGGAAACTTCCCAGAGTCAAAACTTGTTAGCTCAAGAGAGCTGGGAGTCAGAAGGATGCTGGAGTGCAAATGTCAGCTTTGCTGGGATGGGGTACTAAGGTACTAACAGGGAAAAGAACGGTACAAGGTACTAACAACAAGGTACTAAGGTACTAACAAGGAAAAGAAAAAAAAAAATGTTCAGATAGAGGAAATGATCTAAGTAATTATCAAACAGTAAGAATTTTTAACAGGATTAAAAAAAGGACAGAAAAAAATCCTGGATTTTTCTTCTCTTATCTCAGACCCAACTGGATTTTACACAAAATTGTCTGGGCCATATCCTTCTGTTTGGGATGCACGACGCTGCACCTCCCAGCAAACAAGAC
>NW_005842158.1:991095-1001073 GCF_000455745.1 Alligator sinensis | reverse complement strand
AAAGCTTTCTTCTATCTTGCTATAAGCCAAACTTTTCTTCCTATCCCTTCCTTTTGGTTTCACATCCCTTCCCCTCCCAGTTTTCCCATTTTGGAGTGGACAGACACACATCTGACCTCACAGCTGTACTGGAGGGGCAAAGCCAGAGGAGGTAAAGGCAAGGAAGAGATGCTAGGAAGTTCAGCTTCAGAGCTTTCCCCTCCTGGGACGTTGTCTCTGCCTTCACTCCAGATAGATGCATCCTTCAGTCTTGGCTAGACTCGGGGGAGTTTCATGCTCCTTGAACCTGCTGGCGGAAGCCTGTCAAGGTACACAGTCTGGTCCCTGAAGCAGGGCTTTCCAGAGCTGCCTGTGCCAGGTCCGCTTCAGCGACTGTCCCTTTCAATCATGCAAAGCATCTTGGTCAGTTGTCAAAGGGTACGGGAAAGTGTTTTCATTTGGTGCTGTCTGTAGCAGCAAACAAAGCCATGGCCTAGATTTGACAGGAGGCAATGAATGATCCCCGACCGCATCTTTTGTCTTTGGATCAGGGAAGTGCAGTGGACGCTATGAGTGGAGTGATTTTGTGTGTGTGTGTGTGTGTGTGTGTGTTTGAATCAGGAAATCAATTGCAAAATTGGGAGGTATAATGGTTCCCACTTTTTAACACTCCACTAAAATAAGCAATTAGGTGGTAAAAAAAAAAAGGAAGAAACTGAGAGATCAGATGAAACGAACAATAGGAGCAGTGTAGAAGTTTTCCAAATTCCCGTTATTTTCTTATTAATTTTTTTTTTTTTATGCAAGTGTCACTGATGGAGGACAGGGAAAACGTTTTAATGAAGCTTCATTCAGTCTGTTTCTCAGGTATCTACCAGACTTTCATACAGGGAGTGCAGAACTCGGCAAGCAGCAATATATATTTTTTTTTAAAAATCCATGTAAAGACTGAAAAGTAGCATACATATCAAGAAATAATTAAATGTTCATGTAAGAAATCTTCATGTAAGAAATGATATGCTGAGGTTGGGGGGAAATGTGGACATCTTCAAAGTGAGGGTGTGTAGAAACGTTCTCTACAGGATATAATATTTGGAAGCTAAAGTTTCTATCTTCAAGAGTCCGTTTTATAGGTCATGTCTCAATTAAAGAACCTATGACATATAAATTAGTTTTCTCTTTCCAATCAACATATAATTCTTGAATTATATGTTGAATAAATCTTGAAACATTTTTTTAAACTGCGGATGTGCAGGTGTGTGTGTGCATATATGCACGCAACATGGGTGTAGGTTGTAGCCGTGTTGGTCTAAGGACATAGGCAGACAAGGTTCTTTGGGTGAATCTGATATCTTTTATTAGGCCAACTTAAATAGTTGGAAAACAATTATATGCATGCAACACATGCAGACATATATACACCTCCGCATAATTTGTGTGTATGTATGTGTATCATCATATTTCATCAGACAGCTAGATAGCAGATACACATATAGATGGATCTATCTAGCAAAATATGCTGCCAGGCTGAGAGATTTGTACACGCCCTGTTATACCTTATTTATATTGGAGAAGGACCCAACCACAGTTGGAATCCTGACTCAAGACACAAAATCAAAATTATACTGGGGTGTGTATTCAATGACGAAATAGCAGTTACAAGAGCTATCGTATTTTCATTCATTTTTCTGCTTGTATTCAAATTCTATTAGTATAAGAGCATGCCTAACTTGAATCACACTGCGAGACGTGCTTGCATACCTTGCTGATTCAAGGTGTTAAATGTATTGTAATAACCCCTAACCTAAAAGATCCAGTTACGGCCAGGGGATTGCTGTCCAGAAGATAATCATTTCATCTAGCAAGAATGCTCAAGGCTTTCAAATGCGTCTTTATTCCACACTGCAGTGGAAATAAAACATGACAAATGTTTCTATGAAGCAGAACCGTGTCACGGTGTCAACATAAAGCAGGCTCATGGGGTTTCGCAAGGCAGAGAAAGGGGCTATGTTTGAATTTGGTGGGTGAGCGATAATGTCAGTCTTGCTAAAATTATCTTGTTTGGATAGCTACAGCTGCACTTGAATTATGTTTAAATGCTTTTAATAACTTCCCAAATCCAAGCTAGAACTTTTCCATGTATCCTCTCTCTGGTCGGAAGTGACCAGAGATCCATGAACTTCAAAAACCTTCATCTAAGCTACAACCTCACGACAAAATGGTTTGACTTAAGCTGTGTTGTGATCAGTTTGAGGTTAACGTTCCTTGATCTTGGATACTGTATAAATAGTAGAAAGCAGTGTCTTCCTCCAACTCTAAAACACATATTGGTGGCTGGGCCTTTGCTTTGCTCATTTTAGGAGCATCCTCCTTGCATCTCACAACCAGAACAAATACTTTTTTTTTAACATATAAAGTCAGATTTAATTTTAAGCACTGATCTTTGCATGCAAAAGTGATTGTGCTTGCAAAAGTTGTTGTTGACCCTGCATTTCTTTAACTGATAATGAGCACTTGAGAGTTATATGCCTTTACTGATGTCCAGAGTATGAGGGATTACATACTGATACTGAAGATGTTCCTCTAGCAGACAAACTTAAGGGAGAATAAGGATGTGGTGGCAGACTGTGTGGGAAAACATATTAGAGTGATTTATACCTCCAGGTGCAAGGAATTTGCTGGACTCTTGACTGTTCACTTAAGAGACATTTCCTGGTAAATTAAACTGAGGAAAAGCAGAGGTCGATAAACATAAAAAAGGACCATTCAAGGACATGCAGATGAGGTGAACATCACCACACACCTGCACAACGCCTCAGTAATCAGAGACTAGAATTAGGCATCACCAAATAAAGCAGATCATCTCTGTTGAGATGTGTCCCAGCACACACAGTCCTCTTACCTGGGTGAAACATGTCTCACCTGCTGTCCCACCAGCAGATCTTGTAGGACAATGGGTGATGTGTTCCCTGTTTCCAGAGACACACCTCCACCAATCTGTGCAGAAGCACCTGCCCAACTTTCCCCACTTCCAGACATGTGCCCTGGAGGTCACTAGGGGCTCATCTCTGGAAGTGGGGAAAACTGGGCAGGCATTTCTGGGGAGGCTGGAGGGTATGGGCAGCTCCAGGCTGCCCATGGTCTCCCACCATAAAGTAAATACATGTTCACCGCAATCAGGCAGGACAAATGATTTCAGCCTTTTGTTGCAGCTACAAATTTGGGCATTTGCAGTATGACAAAGGGTTTGAACCTCTATTTGCTTTCACTTTCTGCTGCCATAAAAATGTGTATGGTGACACAAAGGCAACAAAAGGTGGCATCTGATTGCACCCAGGCTCTCAGGCTTGGGGAAGGAGACCTGCATGAGTTTGGAGAGATGGATTCCACCCTCCAACCCTGCAGGCAGGTTGCAGGACTTTGTGGCAGCCCCTCCACGGTGTTATTTGAGTTCTAGGGCTTGAAGGGTCGCCACTATGCCCAGTCTATCCATACACTTCACCCGATCTACACACTTGATCAGCATATCCCTTGCCTTGACCTAGATAGCTTGCTTGCCTCCTCTAAGCTCTATGGTGGAGAGATTCAGCAGCCCACCCAGGTGTCTGTTGTCTCTATACAGCTTCTATGAGCTAACAGTGTCATGGAAGGACTTGCATCAGCCTTCTACAATGGAGCAAAAATCCTTGGGACCATCTCTGGAAGTTTGGGTGCTTGCTGAGATGCTTAAATATTATTCAGGGAATGGAAGTCTTGGCATAAAAAATGTGAACATCTTTAGTTTAGCGCAGTCCCAAACTCAGCATCTTTTCTATCTCGCTGAGCTGCATGATCATGCTCCTTTCCAGACTTCACTATCAGCTCTAAAAATTCAAACCCTTGCCCCAAATCATTTCATAACACATGAATGGAGGTAATGATACTTTGGTCCATATAGCCCAAAGAAGAAGTCACTCAGGCTTGATTAAGCATGGAGGGGGACAATCTCCAGTGGAGGTGATGGGCTGGGCTGGTGGAGCACAACGTTCAGTTCCTGTCTCTGCCGGGACTTCCTTTATGATTGTAGGAAAATCACATGCTCCCTTTGCCTCTTTGTAAAATAGGAAAAGACTATTTCTTTTTTCTCCTCATTTGGTTTGCCTTGTCTGTTTAGATAGCTATCTCTGTGGTAGGGGTTGTCTCTTAGTTGTGTTTGCATAAGGGTCATCATACTTGGGTCCTGGATATATCACCGTCTTCTACCTTAGGTACTTAGGTACGCCTTTCCCTTAGTTAGCTAAGCAGTTCACTGCATATAATGTTTAGCCTAAGTATGTTCATATGAGGCAGGGAAGTGCTCCCCATGGAGACTCAGAGAAATGAAGGCTCAGATCTTCAAAATGGCTACTGCATGTCTACACTCGCCCCTGTTGCAGGCCACAAGTCTTTGTCCCCTGATGGAGCCTGTGCTTACCTTCACTACTGATCCCCATCCCTCCTGCAGCAAGGATGAGCACAGGCACAGTGCATAATCAAGCTTTGCAGTGGACAGGAGCACTATGAAGGGCTGGGCATCATGGCACAGCTCTGTGCCACCAGTTCCCCATGCTGGATCGGACCTTTGCAGTCTGCATCAGATCACTTTGTGGGCTGGATTCAGCACACAGGTTATAGGTTGATCCTTGCCCTTGAGGATCTAGGACTAAGTGATTTGACTAAGGTCGCACAGCAAGTCTGGCAGGGCAGGGAATTGACCCTGGTTCTTCCTCCTAAAATGCTCGCTATTAAAAGGTCCTTTTTCTCCTCTAAGTGGCATTGTAATGCATACCATAAGTGGCCTAAGGGGCCAGAAAGTGAACCCACTCACACCAGTGTGACTGAGATCAGGAATGTACTTACACTGAAAAGACCTGTTGTTCCTCCTGGGGGGCAGCAGCAGGGTACGATTAGGAAAAAAAAAATGTTTCCTATGAACTGACTGACCCACTTTGTCTACCCACAGGGGAAGCATTACATTTGGCCAGGGATTTTGGCTACACCTGCGAAACAGAGTTCCCAGCCAAGGCAGTAGGAGAGCATCTCGCCAGACAGCACATGGAACAGAAAGAACAAACAGCAAGGAAAAAGATGATCTTAGCTACAAAGTAAGCAAGAAAAAAAAGTATTCCACACTGTATATATGCCTGGATACTTTTCATACTGAGCACTGGTAGTTTACTATGACTCGTATTACAATAGTGCCCAAAGACAGCAAATAAGATGAGGATCCCTTTGTGCTAAGCCAGTGATTTTCAACCAGGGTGCCACATGACCCTGGGGTCCCTGAAGATCCTTTCAAGGGTGCCATGGGGTGCCACATAATGTTGGCACTGTTAGGCATGCAAGCATGATTCACAAGATAATCCCAGAGATTTCAAAGAGGAATCTATAGTGTTAAAACCATTCTGCCCTGATGTTCTTTGCAATAGAAGAACCGCTCGATTATTTTTGGTAGTCAAAAAACAAGTGAAAACTAGGAGTGGGCATTTTCTGAGGGGTGCCTTGAGCCTAAGAGGGCTGAGAATGTAGAGACAGTCGGAGACGGCCCTTAACTGAAAAGAGCTTACACATTGTCGGAAATGAAGGAAGAGCATAAGCCTTCGCAGGTGTCAGACTCTGGTAGGCGCCATCGGGGTGAAGTAGTGTCAGTCACATCAGGCAGTGCACATGCTATCAGGATGCCATCTGTGATATTATGCTATTGCTACTCCTAACACCCTCGTTCATTGTAATAAAGAGACCACCGGCTCCAGTCTTTAGTAACAAGGACTCTTCCAGGTCCACAAACAACCCCAGCACTAACCTCATGCACATTCAAGCATGCTAGCCAGGTGCTAGCCAGGTTATCTGGCAACATGGCACCAGCATAAAACAGCCCCTAGCTCAGTACACAGTATTCAGGGTCCCAGGCCCCTCTTTATAGACCAGGCAAAACACTTCATGTCACAGCGTATGCATCCTAGTTTGCATCAAACACTAAACATCTGTAAGTGATATCATTCACATCCAGTGCTCACCAGACCCTGCGACCTCCCTGTCAGACAAGGGAGCCTGTTTTCTAAGTCACTCTACTATTTAATTTGGTGGCTTGTACCCATAGTATTCACTGTTTTCCATCTGTTGCCCTTCTGAGATGCCCAAGACCGAATAATATTCCTAACTTTCCCAGTATTTCTGCATGTACCATATATGGTCTGCTTTCTAGTCACCAAGGTCTATTGCTCATGCTGTTACTGAGACCTGCTGTTAAAAAAAAACACAGTTCTACTGGAAGGGAGACATATGATTTACACTAGTTGGACCTTATGTTTGATGCCCATCCCATGTTATCAATTTTCTTGTACTGTTAGACAGGGGATCTGTTGGCTCTTTAGAGCACCCATCAGATGTCATCATATCCCTTCTGCATCCAGTGCTATTAAGCCCTGCTGCCTTGCAGAGCTGAGATATGGTAGAACGATCTGTGCTAGTGCTCACAAGGGGCTATGAAGCACAATGCTCTGCATGGGGTCTTATAGGTGATAATGAGGCTCAGGATAGGTGTGGATCTTACTATGGATCTCATTCATGCATTCAGGCTACTAAGCCCATGGTGAAACTGCAGGTTAAGAGACAAAATGAATGCAGAGTATAGCATCATGCTCTCCCTGCCGGGCACTGATACAGTCCGATGAATTTCAGAATAACTAAATAGCGAAGATGTTGCTTCAATGCCAAGCTGCTCATGGACAGCTCATGGACAGCTGTGTACACCTTGGAGTATTTAATGGGTAGATTGTGCCTCCAGGCACAGCCCCTGGCAAAGGGCGGTCTCTGTGAGCTGTGTCACCAGAGGACTAGCCTCAGGAGTCCCCATTCCTCAGGCCTGCCCCTTCTCTCTTCTTTCTCTAGGAAAATACATGGTAAATGGTCACTGGCTTATGCCAGCAACAAATTACTATCCTCCCCAGATGGGATTAATTCTGCTGGATGGCCCACAAGGGAATACTTAAGTATCTGTCCAGTCTACTCCCATCCCATCTACCATCCCATCCCATCTTGTGCCCACTTCACTCTTGGTAGGCTATCTGAAGGCTCTCAGTGGCTATCTTTTACACTGAATGCCCTTGCACAGTCCCAGTTATACACTAACTCCTGTATCACATTGTGTGTATACATCTGTAGGGGAAAAATAGGTAGAAGGGAAAGGAAATAGAAGTTTTAAATGTAAAGGTGGCCTAAAGCTTAACAAATTTATTGCTAATTTGCAGAGATAGTATATTATATTTCTCCTCCATGGGCAAAAAATACTAATTAGTGGCCTCAAGTTAACAATACGTTTAAAAGTAAAGCTAACGTTTATTGTACAATTTACAAAATGACTACTGTTGTGTAATGGGCTGGCAAGAGTGTATGCTATCACTGCCCTCTGCTGGGTGGAGTTAGAACTAGTACACTGCATATCCCAGTTCTCATATTATTGGGTGCCCACGTGCTACAATGTCAGATATCATATACATGTCTGTAATATAATGTTGCCTCCAGAGCTATGCTAACAGTAAGCATTCACCTTTTAGCACTGAGGCCTACACTTTTGCAGCAGGAAACTTTGAGTTCTCGCCTTGCTGCTGACCTAGGCACCATGCTAGATTTCATCGGGAAGAATATGAAACTGGGGCAGCTCTGCATAATTGTGCTGCTGTCAGAAATGACACTGAAATGCACAGGTGCAGTAGACACACAAAAACATGCTTTATCTAAGGAAGGAATGGAATGAACTTGTGTTTGTGTGGATGCTTTGTCACTGCCCTCTGGTGGACAGAGTCAGAACCGGGTGTCCTTGACAAACCTGGTAAGATTTTCTTTCTTAAAAATAAATGGATAGGAAAAAATGGCCAAGGAATTCTAAAGAAAGTCTATGTGTCTGGTTTTTTTTAAATCATCTGGAATACATTTTTAAAACAATTAAAAATAATCTCAATGTTGATTTTTTTTTTTGAATTGTCAAAAAAAATCTAAAAAGTTGGAAAATTCTGCTGCATTTCTTATGGCGCCATTGCAATAAGAATCAGAGTAAAGCACCAGTATTTCATATGATGAGGCTTATACTGAAGAGTCTCCTTCAACTCAAGGGGGAGAGGATGTTTCTTCTGTGGCAGTAAACTTTGGTATCTAATCTTGCCAATTCTGATTTATGACTTGTATCAATTGGGAATCCCTGTTCTGGAGTAGATCTCCACTATGTTTCATCCAGCATAAATACAGAACAAAAGGCCACCCCATCCTAATGACCACAGTGAGGTGCTACCCAGTGACAATCAGGAAGTCATAGGTGACTATACTTGTGTTACAGGTGAAGGGTTGTAGTGAAAGTTGTAAGCCATCCATTTCCTTGAAGAGGGAACCACGTTGAAGTATAACTGCAGAGCTTGAAAATCAGACTCTGCAAAGCTTATCTGCAGAGCTTGAAGATCATACAGCTATCCAGAAGTGGGGAGGAAGTAGCTTAACATAGTAATGGTATTTGCTGTAGATATGAAAGCAAATTTAAAAGATATCAACATATCATAGTCTTGCTTTTTCAACTCTCTAAACGCTGATGAAAACCATTACAACATCAGAACTTCAGAGCCACAAAGGTCTTGTGGAAACCTAAATTATTTGCACATGACCAGATCACACTCCTTAAAAGTCTCCCCTTTCTTTAAAAGGTCAGACCCTCAGAGCAGCCAACCTCACTGCAAAGTCCCTCAGAGCAGCCAACCACCCTGTATACAGCTGCAAGCTTGGTCATCATCTCTATATCCTCCACTCCATCGCACAGACATCATTTGAATGCATTACCTGGAGAGTCCGTCTGTCCATCTGTCCGTCCGTCCTTCCTTCCTGTTTTTGTATCAGTGAAAGCAATTAGAATTACTAAGAACACAACGCTTATCACCTGAATTCACATCTTGAACTAAGAGAAAGTTTGAGGAAATAGCAGTCTATCCCCAACTATTCCATGTGTGGCAAAAGTGATTAAATTAACTGAATAAAATGGTTTCCTGTGAATGATGAGCAACAGATCAGGCCAATGCACAGGGCCATGCCATCTGGCCAGAGGGCCCCCCATGAATCCAGGTGTTTAGCTGTGCGGGAGCTATGCCGGTATTAATTGCCCTGGTTCCCAGAGTTGTGGCAATTAATGTTGTCACCACTCCCCACGCCCAAATTTCCAGACCTGTGGATATACATGTTTATGGCATATAATGTACACCCCAATTTTTACCAGCTAGCTTTAGGGGGGGAAAGGTATAGTTATATATGAGAAAATATGGTAATATGATGGTGCAGTCTCCCAAAGCAAGTAACTGGGGAACCCCTAGTGTCATTTTTTTTTTTGAGCTCCCTGGAAAGAGTCGTCAAAGTGAGCTGATGCTTTTTCTTAGTTTTCATTTATAACATGAGGGTGTCTTTCTTTTCCTTCATGTACTCTTACCATGCCAGAAAGGAAGAGAGATTAGCTGAGCACTTGGTTCCATTCTGGTACTTCCCATAGTCAAAATGCAGCATCTTTTAAGCTGAGCCTTTCCAATAGATGGGATTTGGAAGAAGGGCCTGGAAAATACCACGGACAGGCCTACTGGATACAGGAGAGCATTTGTAAGCCACTGTGTTTGACTAATTGCTGGTGTTAAAAGGATTTGTTTTCCCTCTATGGGGAAGATTCATTAAAAGTATATGCTGTCTTTACATAAATGCCTGCATAACTTTACCAAGAAAAGGGATAGATAACCGACTTGGCTATGAGTTGGCATCAGTGCGATCCTTTGAACAAGTCATCTAGCAGTTCCAGGTTCCCTGCCCTAAAACAAATGAACATTTTGATATTTCCAGGGCTGTCCTGGAATTCAGGACTGTGCCCTTGTGTCCTGAAGAGTCCCCACAAAGAGAGTTTTGTCCTGAATTTGGAAAAATGGCCCGACCCCTGTAATATTTCCGTGTTGTCAGGCAGCATCC
>NW_005842158.1:977980-991064 GCF_000455745.1 Alligator sinensis | reverse complement strand
TCAGAAAACACAGTACAGTTCTGCCAGGTTACTGTGAGCTTGTAATTATACTGTTTCCAGGCCAGGGGGTTGCTCCTGGTGCCTTCCCACTTGGTTGGTGTGGCATTGTGCTCGGGCCAGGCAGCTCATTATCCCACCCACAGCAATGCACTGAAGTGTTGTTCTCTAACCAAAACTGGAAGTGGTGCTGAATGCTCCCAGTTCTGGAGGGCTGCAATATGTCTAGGGCTGTCTCTCAGAGTTGAAACCCTAAAAAAAATTTTTAAAGCTTCACTTTCTGTACCTATTTGCCGAAGTTAGACTAGGTGAGACCACTAGCTGAGAGGATAGCAGTCTACTACTCCAAACTGATAGTGGAGTTGTCCCTTTAGCTTAAGGCGGCTGTGGCATTGAAGGTCCCATCTGCAAACATTGTAGATGACCCCTGAAGTCAGTCATTGCCTCAGAATGAGATTTTTTTAACACTTGTACATCTCCCTTTAGTGGCTGGTCAATGATATTACCACCCCGCTTTCATACACCATATTTTCTAGCATACAACACATGCCAGAATATAATACGAGCCTTTTTTTTTAAGGCAGAATGAAGAAAATAAGATGGCTCCTTGTACTATGTATCTGAATAATAGCAGCTAGGGAGCTGAACCTGCTCATTGTTCTGCTGCCTGTGGATTACTGAAGATTTTACTTTCAGTTTCAACCAGTAAATGGCAGAACCTGTTCTTAACACATTTCTTGGATATAACACATACCCCAATTGCCAACAGTATTTTTTCTGGGTGGAGGGGTGCATATTTTATATGAAAAAATATGGTGGTACTTTTCAAGGCATGTACACTATTACTGTCTCCCTTCGACAGATGGGGAAACAGAGGCACGGTGCTGTCAAATAAGTAGAGAGCAGGTTGGCCCTTAGATGAACAATTAGCTAGTCTACACAGCTGTTGTCATCTTGCACACAAGTAGAGTATCCATCCCAAATCTTCATTGACATAGGCTATGTTAAGTGTTGACTTAACAGCCTTCAAACCAAACCCGGCTTATAGCATTGGCCCAGTTTGACACCTTTACATCATCTCAGACACTTTTTAAAGGTATGAGCCTGCATTTACACTAGATGGAAAATCACATTAATGGCATTGAAGCTAACCTGGTTTCAAACATTACCTATTTTCCTAGTTTAGACAGGGCCTTAGAGAGTCAGGGGTGAAGACCCTACTGGCAACGTCCTGCGCCGGTTTCTGGTCATATTCCCCCTGTAGACGATCTTCTATCATTCCACTCCGTTAAATATTTCCGGTCTAGAGCTTGAATGAAAGAGGTTGTAAAATGTAATGGTTATGAGAAGGCTGTCAAGCCCTTTTTAAATGATTCCCTTTTCTTCTAGGCAAATATGTAAAGAATTCCAGGACCTGCTGAGTCAAGACAGATCGCCCCTTGGATCCTCCAGACCAACTCCAATATTAGACCTTGATATCCAGAGACATTTAACACACTTCAGGTATGATCATTGAAGTGATGTGTGGAACAGCTTCCTAAAGGAAGATGCATTTGTGGTTATCTGAATAGCAGAGACTCTGGAGAGCTTGTTGGGAGCCCCTTTGCACTGAATTTCTTGTACAGGAATTGGTATATATGGAAAACATAATTCCAATACTAGGGAAAGGCTCCAGGTAGATTTTATTCCACCAATTGGTTGCGCGTGCGGATTTAGGCATCAAAATGCAATTATATTCCTTCAAGTCCTGAAAACCATGAATGCATCTGTTTTAAGAGCATGCCAGCATCTAAGCCCGAAGATTAAATAACAAAAAAGCAGCAAGGAGAAGGACCCAGTCACTTTTGTTTAACTTGTTTTTCAGGGGTTTGAGCAGGATGGAATATCATAACATGTAGTCACTTAAGTCCACTTACATGCCTAATAGGTGGAATAGAATTAGGCTCACCATGTTTAGACACAGTGCCTTCTTATTTCTGAGCCCAGGCCCTAGGACAGGGGCGGACAATTATTTTGGGTGGAGGGCCGCTTACTGAGTTTTAGCAAGCCATCGAGGGCCACATGACAGGCAGCCAGGGGCAGATAAACATTAATTTCTAAATTTTTTAGGGGCCCTGCAGGCTGGATAGAAAGGCCTGGCAGGCTGCATCCCACCCACAGGCTGCATTTTGCCCACCCCTGCCCTAGGATCTACAAAAATGCCTACAGAGAACAGTACCAAGATGTTGTAATGGAGGTCAGGGCCTCGCTGCGACCACCCCCAAAACTTGATGTTATAGATAGACCAAAGGTAGCAGAAGTGAACTATTATTTGCATTTTACCTGAGGTTCAGAAAAACTAAGGGCTAGCTTTTCAAAGGTAGTCAGCCACATAAAGAGATGGATCAGTAACTAGTGAGATTTCCAGAACTACTTATTGGCCAGCTGCTGATGTATTCAGTGGAAGAGTATCTCTAGCTCACTGCTGTAGCAGAGAGAGACAGTTCGAGCCTTCATCCAGACTTGTGCTGATCCCTGTCTGAATCATTCAGACTCTAAGATGGGCACCTTGCTGTTGGGGCTAGGGAGTGAAGGACCATATGTGATGCTAACCCCATCATTCCCCAGTGTTCCCTTGGCTAAAGAACTTCAAACAATGCTGGCTTGATGGGCCTTTTAGGTTTGGGTGGACCTTTGCCTTGTATGTCTGACTCTTATTGTAATAAATAATGGTTCAGGGCTTTTAAAAATCCCACTAGGTACTTAGTGGCATTGTTAAGCAGCTAACTACCTTTGGAAATCCACTGCTAAGTCATTTGTCCAAGATCTGTGGTAGAGCTTGTAGAGCTAATCACCATGTTCAGCACATTAAAAAAGTTTTTAAAACAAGAAATAGAAGAAATGGATAAAATAGCAAAGGTCTCACCTTGGAAAGCCATTTTATCTGGCTTCCCTCCTTTCTGTCTCTGCCTTACTCCAAGGGAACTGCAATTCCAACTCTGGTTAAGAGATCTGGGTTCTCTGCAGGGAACTAAACAAGGAAGGACATTCGTTGTAAGGGTTTCATCCAACCAGTGTTGTACTCTGCAGAAGTGAGGTTGGGCCTATATGAGAGTAGGCCCTGACCTCACAAAGGTGCTTCCTGTCACACAGTATCTTCAGT
Organism: Alligator sinensis; assembly: GCF_000455745.1. Taxonomy (NCBI): domain Eukaryota; kingdom Metazoa; phylum Chordata; order Crocodylia; family Alligatoridae; genus Alligator; species Alligator sinensis. The sequence goes on along the minus strand of NW_005842158.1, from coordinate 987,925 downwards.
GAGATGACACATGAGCTTAAAGTGGGGCATCAGGGCCTAAATGCAGGACTAGCTTGAATGATGCTTGAATGTCTTTGGCTTTCTCATTTGGATATCATTTGGACATCCAAGCCAGCCCAGGAAGTAGGAAATTCCCTCTTAATTACTGGAGTTATGGGCTTTTACCATACACTTTCCAGCTTCTGGAGTTAGTACCTGAACCTAAGATATAATTTTGAATTTTGCCCCCAGTTCTATAAAGGGCCAAACCAACTCCTGGATCCAGACACCCTGAACATTTGGGATGGGGTCTGCATACAGATCCACATTAAATATGGACCAGGTTTTGTTCCCAGGTATTTCCGAAATGATATTTTGAGTGTGACTGTGCCCTCTAGTGGTCACAGGTAAGTAGCTGTTTATCCTTACAGGAAGAAACTTGACCAGTATGGGAAAAAGGTACTGCTGGTGCCCGATTTTTAACATTAGGAATTCAGATCAATGCATCAATTATGGCCCAAACTCTCTGTATTAATGAGAGATTCAGTCCCTTAATATGTAATGAATAGACAAGCATGTTGACAAGCATGTTGGCTAATGAGTTCTAGCCTTATTTGTTCCACTTGTTTTAAAATGAATCTATTCATTTTTGTATTAATGCTATTCATCACTCCTATGGTGTGCAGTGAGTTCATCCCAGGTTGTGAGCTTGCTACATGTCACAATGGGATGTGTAGATGGGTGACGTTCTTTCAGATGGTAGACCTCCAAGGTCAAAATTGGGCATTGTAAGGCATGGTGCTGAGCTCACCGGGGTGTTCTTTGTGCTCCCTACAGTAGCGGGCGATCTTGCTCTGAGTCAGCCCATATACTTACCTGCTACTGATGGGCTTTGGGCTTCTGGGGAGTCCCAAATGGGATTAGATATAAAATCAAGGATCTGATTTCTACTGTCCACTAATGATCTCATAATAATGGCTGTCAAAATAGGGATCTATTCAAATAGAATAATAGAATCATAGCAAGGTAGGGCTGGAAGGGACCTCATGAAGTTATCTAGTCCAGCCCCCCTGCACTTGTCTAAGTAAACCATCCTAGACAAGTGTTTGCCTGACTTATTCTTAAAAACTTTGGGAACAATCCTCTGCTACAAATGCCAGGCATAATGGCCAAAACACCAAAAACACCCTTTAACTTACCACAGGTAAAGCAGAGGGACAGGGGCCCTGCCAGTGTCCTGCCATTACAAGGACAGGAAGTAGTTTATGAAAATGTGCTCAAGAGATCTAAGGTCAGATGCTCTGGCCAAATGCTAATGTGAGTAACTCCAGTCCCTTTGGTCTTTCTTAGAAGACCAAATGTCTATGAAAGACTTTCTACATGTTTCAGCTGTTTGTGTCAAATAAGGTACCTCCTTTCCAAAATGTATGCTGTTGATGGCACATTGCCTTAGTCCATCTTTTATGGTTTTTTATGTAACTATAGATCTCTATATTTATTTGGACAAAATCATTGATATAAGCAGTCTATAGTCTAATGAAGTCAAAGGTTTCACTTATGCCAGGGAAAAAATGACCTATATATTAAAATAATAATGCCAAGTGAGGTAATGATGAATAAATAGACTTGATATATTTTTTACATTAAAACATGAGTTTGCAGTTCTTCTGGTTATAAAGATAGCTGATAGTATTATTTATAATCTGAGCATCCACAATGTGCTTGGTACTCTACAAATATAATATTTTCCAGACAGAAAGCAGGGCAGGGTAGCACCTTCAAGACTTAACTCATTCAAAAAGGCGTAAACTTTTATAAGCTACAGCTTACTTCATCAGATACTTTCAAGATGAGACATAAAGTTGCCATCACAATTAACTGCATTCATAAAAAATCTGACTCTTTTGACAAGAATAAGATACAGACGGGTGACCCACCTATATTCTACTCTCAGAATATTTCCTGTAATAAATTCTCCCTCCTATATAATAAGGAATATTAGATTTCACAGCTTCCTTTACTGCGATGGGACCATTAGGCCATTATTTGAGGTTAGAAATGTCAAACTTGGAAAAGTTATTGGGAAAATTTTGTGAACATTTGGGCAAATATAGATATGTGTTTATCCTTTGACTGATCCATCCGTCCATCCATCCATCCATCCACTTTGAACAATTTATTTGAGGGGAAAATCTTGCAAAACTCACCAAGCTTCACGTATATTTAGAATGCAGAAAGTTGATTGGGAGCCTCTCTTCATTCTGTCTCATAAGCCAATGAGAGGATGTTGAAGCAAACTGAAAGATGGAAACTTTAAAACTGCTATGAAAAAAAACAACTTTTTCATACAGTGCACAAATAGCTTGTGGGATTCATAGCTACACAATGGCAGTGAGACCGAGGCTTTAGTGGGATTCAGAAAAGACCTAGTATGGTCAGTTCAAACATCCTACATTGTAAATATTAGAAGATAAACAAGAATTTGTGGATGGATATAAACTGCTATGCACATAATACAATCCACATTTTCTTTATTGGAAATTAGAGGAAAATATTCCCTGGAAATAATATTATCCGTTGCTGACAACTACAGAGTTTTTTGTGCCTTTTAATGAAGCCTTTGTCATCGACTAACATCAAAGAGCTGATTCTGAATTAGATGTACCACATGTTAGGTAGACCATATGCTATTTTCCATGTTCCTATGCTTTAATGCATAAACTTGAGACTAGCCAGTTGAGTTGCTCTGTGAGGCCGCAGTTCATCAAGATTTTTAAGCATGTGTCTAACTTTAAGCGAGGGCCTGCCAAAGGAATCGGAGTTGCTAGGCTTGCTTAATGCCAGAACTCCAGGCTTACACAGTCTGAAAGGGAGAAAAAGCTTCAAAGAAACCCCCAGTGAGTCAAGAAACTGCTGAGTTTCAGACCGTTGTACTAGATAGACACAAACTATAGTCTCACTACGGATATGACCAAGCTTGTGCAACCGCCCTGTGACATTCCTCTCTGACCTGAATACAGAAAACACCATTTCAGCAGTCGTAGGCTACAGGTCTGATGGTGTGTTAGCTCTCTGTGCTCATCCATCATTGCTCTGCAGCATACTCATGCCCATCCCAATGCATTCTGGGAAAATATGGGCTGCTGTTGTTGCCTCGGCATGGATCAGTGGTAAATCCCTTGTATTATGGCATTTGTCCTGTGACCCAGAAAATTAGGAGGCAGGTTCAAAGGCCTGGTGAGGCCACACACATTAAAAAGACCACACTGTGACTAATTGATGAAGACAGTTATGAGAGAGAGTTGAAGTATGAATTATGAAGACATAATAAAATAATAAAAACCCCTATAAATTATGGGAGAGATTAGACATCCAGCAAATGTTGGTACTTGACATGGTCATGGCATGGTACAAACCTGGCATGGCCATGGTTTAAGGGATGCATTACACTGTGTATAGATTTGAATCCTACTTGGATTTAACCATTCCATAATCTATTTTTTTAAAGTGAGGTGAGGCTTTGGTTTACATAGGTCCCCTGGGATACATGTCCATAGCCGAAAGGAAATAGGATCCAACATTTGCTCAGAAGATAAGCTGGTGTGGCCCTCTGTTAGCCCTCTAGTGGCTGCACCATGTGAACCACAGCAGAGCCCCCGTGCCGAGGCACGTTGAGATGAGGGAGCAGCCAGCCCAGGGTCTGCCTGCTCCCCCACCTCAAGGCACATTGCACCCCAGACATCTGGGGAGTGGCTGGCTGGGTCACAGGGTGCCTCAGCGCAGGGCCTCCACAGCACATGGAGACAGGGAAGCAGGCTGCCTGGTACCCACCTCCACATGCCACTTCCCAGCTGGCTATGACAGGCTTCCTGCTGGCTAGCACCCTGTGCCCCAGCCGGCCCCCCCTTGCAGCACATGGAGTAGTGGGACAATGTGTCCTGCTACAAGGTGCACGGGCAGGGGTGTGCACTGCAGCACAAAGTAGCAGCACAGATTTGTGCCACTACTATTTGTGCTGCTGCAAATGCACACCCCTGCTTGTGGGGATGCAGCCAAGATTTTTTTTTTTTTACAGACAATCTACAAACTTTTTTTTACAGACAACCATTATTAGTACCAGTATTTACATAAAGTGAAGGGAGCGCAAAGTATAAAAAAGCATATTATGTGTATAGTTCTTAGACACAGGAGCACTTTAATCCCTTCCCCTACAAGAAGTCAGGGATTTAAAAAAATCCCAATAGTATTGAATACATATCTCTTGCAGCAGTAAATAGCCTGATCCTCCCCTCCTTAGTGCTGCTGTGAACTTCTCCATGTAGAAGGCTGGAGGGAGGCAGTGGAACATGCAGGGGACGCATCTTCCTGCAAGGGTGAATTCAAGAACAGGAAAGGGATGCTACAAGCCCCAGTTCATGTACTTGGGACATGCTTCCTGCCAGCCAAGCCCTATCCTGCCCTTCCTCCCTCACCCCCTGAGATTAAGTGAGGAGGAATGCCTCCTCCTGCACACACAATACCCAAAGTGTTTCCAGAAACATCAGAAGGTCCAAATGAACATCAGCAATGGGAGAAGCACTGCCATCCATCTGTACATTTACAGACATCTCAAAACTTTTACAACATGTACAGGCAAGTGCTATTAGCTATTTTTTTTTTACAGACTACCTATGAATTTTTTGATGGTTGGTAACCCTGCCATCACCAACCCCTGCCACCCCCTCCAACTGCCAATGCACAACCCCAGAGAAGCTTCATGCTCCAAATTTTGGTGGTGGACCCCATCCCAGCTTACCCAACCCTTGAATTTTTAGCCCTTTCAGGCAGGAGCCCCACAAGCCAAACTACAATCATAGAAAATTAGAGTTAGAAGAGACCTCAGGAGGTCACATCTAGTCCAACCCCCTGCTCAAAGCAGAACCATCCCCAACTAGATCATCCCAGCCAAGGCTCTGCCTAGCTGGGTCATAAAAACCTCCAAGGATGGAGAGTCCACAACCTCTCTTGGTCACGTATTCTAGTGCTTTACTACCCTCCTAGTGAAAAAGTTTTCCCTAATACCTGATCTAAACCTCCCTTGCTGAAACGTGAAACCATTAATCCTCGTTCTGTCATCTAACACCTCTGAGAATAGTTTATCTTCAACCTCCTTGTAAACCCCTCTTCCAGTAGTTGAAGGTTGCTATTAAATCCCCCCTGAGTTTTCTCTTCTCCAGACTAAATAAGCCCAGTTCCCTCAGCCTTTCCTCACAAGTCATGTGCCCCAGTCCTCAAAGCATTTTCATTGCCCTCTGCTGGACTCTCACCGATTGGTCCACATCCTCTCTGTAGTGGGGCGGGAGTGCTGAAAACTGAACACAGTACTCCAGATGTGAGCTCGCTAGTTCAGAATAGAGGGGAATAGGCAGAAAAGGTTCTTTGGGTGAATCTGATATCTTTTATTAGACTGAGTTAAATAGTTGGAAAAAAAATTTAAGGAAGCTTTCGGGTTTAAATAGAGGGGAAGAATCACTTCCCTCAGTTTGCTGGCAACCCTCTTACTGATGCAGCCCAGTATGCTGTTAGCCTTCTTGGCAACAAGGGCACATGGTTGGTTCATATTCAGCTTATTGTCCATTGTAACCCCCAGGTGCTTTTCTGCAGAGCTGCTGCTTAGTCTGTCAGTCTGCAGCCTGTACCGGTGCATGGGATTATTCCATCCTAAGTGAAGGACTTTGCACTTGTCCTTATTGAACCTCATGGGCATGTCCACATGAGCACTCATGTGCACTTTGCGGTGCCTCAAAGGCTTTTGAAGCACCAAAAAATGCACTCTGTGCATGCTATTTGGTTCTCTGCACTGCATATTTGCTTCATGGAGCCAAATTTAGATACCGGGAAAGCCCGATATAAAAAAAAACGTGTACAGAAAAAAAGCAGCATGGCACATGGGGCAGCCGCATGTGCTGCCTGAAACCAGAGCCTGGCTGGCCAGAGCCATGCTCTGACTACTAACCAGACTCTGTACACCTGGATCATCACCTCTGCAGACCTGGGAGGCCCCAGTGACTCCAGGTAAGGCTGCTGGGTCCAGCCTCTCCTACCCCACCCAGGGCAATTTGCCCGGTACCAGAGCATACATGCAGGGGCATTCCCCGAGGACAAGGAGCAGCAGCACAAATATATGCCATTGCTATTTGTCCCCAGGAAAAGGTACATGAGTGCTCATTTGGGCATGCCCCATGAGATTTCTTTTGGTCCAATCCTCCAATTTGTCTACACCTCTCTGAATCCTAGTCCTACCCTCCAGAATATCAACCACTCCCCCCAGCTCAGTGTCATCTGCAAACTTGCTGAGCTCCATCTCATCTTCCAGATCGTTAATGAAGATATTGAACAAAACTGGCCCTAGGATTGACCCCTGGGGCACTCCACTTGATACTAGCTGCCAACTACACAACGAGCCATTGACTGCTACCCTTGGGTCCTGACACCCCAGCCATTTTTCTATCCACTTTACAGTCCATTCATCCAACCCAGACTTCCTTAGCTTGCTTGCCAGAATGCTGTGGGAGACCATACCAAAAGCCTTGCTAAAGTCAAGGTATATCTCGTCCACTGCTCTCCCCGCATCCACAGAGCCAGTCATCTCATCACAGAAGGCAATCAGCTTGGTCAGACATGACTTGCCCCTGGTGAATCCATGCTGACTGTTCTTAATCACCTTCTTCTTCTCCAAGTGCTTAGAAATGGATTCCTTGAGGACCCAATCCATGATTTTTCCAGGGATTGAAGTGAAGGTGACTGGTCTGTAGTTTCCTGGATCCTTCTTCTTCCCTTTCTTAAAAATGGGCACTTTATTTGCCCTTTTCCAATCATCCATGACCTTTCCCAATTGCCATGAGTTTTCAAAGATAATTTCCCATGCCTTTACAAACACATTGGTCAACTCCCTCAGTACACTTGGGTGCATCCCATCTGTCCCCATGGACTTGTATACATCCAACTTTTCTGAATAGTCTCTAACCTGTTCGTTCATCACTGTTGGCTGCTCACTTCCCAAAACTGTGCTGCCCAGTGCAGTAGTCTGGGAGCTGACTTTGCCTGTAAAGACCAATGTAAAACAAGGCATTGAGCACTTCAGCCTTTTCCACATCACCTGCCACTAGGTTGCCTCCCCTATTCAGTAAGGGGCTCACGCTTTCCCTGATCTTCCTCTTGTTGCTCACATACTTGCAGAAACCCTTCTTGTTACCTTGCACATCCCTGGCTTGCTGCAACTCCAATTGCACTTTGGCCTTCCTGATTTCATTCCTGCATGACTCAATGGGCCAGTGGTTTGTTTGACACTCCTGTTCTTTGCCAGTGTAATAAAGAGCATATCATTTAGCTGCAGCAGTACAGGCTCAGGACCCAAAGGTCCTATGTTCAAGCTCTGGTGTGAATGTATCCTAACTACACTTGCCCAGGATTTATCCCATCAGACCTGCTGCAGGTGCCCTCTGTTAGTCCAACATGACCATGTGCATTTTCACTAAAAAGGAAATAATTAGAAGAAAGAACAGCATTATATTAGCAAAAAGGAAATGTTCCTAAAAGGTTTCCACAATGTCAGCCAGTAAGTGAGCTCCATTTTCCCACATCCCACTGCATATTCTGGTTTTGCACGTAAGGAAAGAAAGCAAAGTGAAAGCCGATGTTTTATCTCAGATTAAAGAAATATATGGGGTAATAGCAGCCTAGCAAACTTTCAGCGTTTCCAATTTGTAATTTAGATCCCAGATATCATAGTGACAGCAGCTTTCAAAATACTGTTCGCATGAGGAAAGACAGGAAAGCAGGCAGACAGGCAGGCACTGGCAAGATAAAAATCATGCAGTATATTTTTTAAAATAGATTTGTCTTACATTCCTTGATCACTCAAAATACCTATTGAACTCAGTGGGAGCTCTGTGTGTGAGAGAGAGACAGACAGACAGAGAAAGAGAGAGAGAAATGCAAGAGTGGCCCTTTAATATATTTTAACTGATGGAATTTTTTTCATCTAAATAAGGCAAAACCCTGTTCCACTGAAGTCAATGGGAAAGCTCCCATTGTCTTCAGTGGAGCTAAGATTTCACCCCTAATTCACTTTTTTGGTACATTGTGAGGCCATAAATATGTCACCCAGACTGTTCCTTCTGTTGGTTAGACTATGTCAGTGATTTTCAACCAGGATCCTTTTAGGGGTACCTTGTAGGGTTACCTTGAGGTGCCATTTAATATTAGCACTATTAGGTGTGCAAATACCTACACATCTTTGCAGGATAAATCCAGAGATTTCCAACAGGGATCCATTGAGCGGTGCAGTGCCTAATTTCTGGACCCTGCAATTTCACCGTAGCATCTGAAACCTTGAAGAAGTCACTTAGGTCCAGACCTAGGTTGGGCACCTAGATGCCTGTACTTAAGTATTGAAATATATCAGAATTAGGCCTCTGTTGCTGGGACAACAACTCCGGTAACACAATTAGGCACTTCAGTGCCTCTCTACAATCACTGGAGAACCTTTAGAGGGAACGCGGAGAGTTGGACACCTCCAATGTGTATTTCAGAGAACATGCAGGCTTGTAGAAATAGTCCCAGGTTACATGGTAGGCACCTCCATTCACTTGAGATCCAGACAGCCGAGTGTTTCTTCTGAGACTGGCACTTACCCGACTACTGGAGGTGGTGCCGCTGCCTACTTTTTGCTCAATAGCTGTGTAAGTAGAGCATTTACATGGGAAGTGAGTGACATGTTTTCTTAACCCAACTCAGCCTAAGAGGATGCAAACCCACATCTCTCACTTCCTCATAGATATCTCTAACCAGCATGTAGACTAGGCAGGAGCCATAGGAGAAGGAGGGGAGAGGAAGAAGCACCCTCTACTCCTCTTGCTGGATCACTTAGCAGGCAAGAGTACAAGATTTATGGGCTCAGGAGAACAGCTTAAAGGGAACATGACTTGGTAGCCCAGGGGTTAAAGCATTCAGGATGTATACAGAAGATACTTTTTTCACCATTTAAAACACTTTATTGCTGTAACTTAACAGAAGTGCACAGCTTTATAGCACTTAAAAAAGCGTACAGTGCTTTAAATTAACCCCTGTTAAATGAGGTATGAAATTTGAAGCTCTGTATTTTACAGCACTTTAGCAACCTACAGCACTTTAAGTAACTTCTGTACACTAGTCACATTTCTGAGCAGTGAAGAAGTCCCAGGAGGCTGTGGAGTGCCCCCTGCCTTCTAGCCTGGAAAGTGCTAGGAGGCTCAGAGGGCCGCCGCGCAAAAAAAACAAAAACAAAAAAATAAATAAATCCTGCCCCACCAAACACTGAACTTCTGTCATGTTTAAGAGCTCTGTAACTTTATAATGCTATAAAAAGTGCTCTAAATTGCAGCACTGTAAACAATGTGCATGGAGCACTTTTGAACATACTGTCAGTGGGAGCCTTTGGTTACAGTGCCTGTTCCCTGGGCTACTTAGGGTTTGTTAATTGGACAGACATTGGCTAAAATGTCAAAGTAATCATGAAAGCACAGTTCAGAACATAATACTCCCTGGCAGGCTGAAGTTTCAGTTCCTCTTGCCTGTTATTTGGGTTATTGGGGGGGGGGCTTCTAATCTTAATTGCTATTTGTTTTGAATTTTCCTTCATTTTGAGTAAAACTACTTCTTTAGAAACTTTAAAATGTTTGAATGGGGTGGAGAAAGAGAAAATTGTTTTGCTAGAAATAGAAAATCCTTTGATGTTTTGGTCCACCAAAATTGTTTAGAAAGTTTCAGGTTGACTCAAATAATTTAATTTTTTAATAATTTTTGGAACTGCAATAAAATTAAATAAAATAAATTAAAAGGAAAGCTGCTTGCAGACATAAAAAAAAAAAACAACCTCCCTCCGCTTTATAGGAAGAAGCCTCACTAAAACACCCAATCTTTACAGATGCTACAAAGCCAGATTCA
>NW_005842158.1:958075-977970 GCF_000455745.1 Alligator sinensis | reverse complement strand
TAAAACAAAGCACCATTTTTTTTGGCAGGGTGGGGTTTACATCTGCAAGCACCCAAAATGAGTTACCTAGCCATACTGTAAAACCAAGAGGTACTTTTCAGAACATATATGAAGACCTGGGAGCAGATTTGCTGAGCCTGTACCCAGGGGATTGGGGCATACCCACAGACTCCTGGGGTGCATCCTGATGAGCATGTACATGCAGGGATGCTAATTTCCTGTGGGACAAATTACTTTTCATCCCCAGGCACACTGCTGCACGTGTGCTCAGGTGCATGGCAAATAGACCTGGGTGGGGTAGGGGAGGTTGGGGTCAGCATCTGTGCTGGCCCCAGCAACCTTACCAGCAGTCCTGGGGGTCTTCCAGGGCAGCAGCGGTGCCAAGTCGGTCGTACAGAGCCTGGCCAGCTGCTAGAGTGCCATTCTGGCTGCCCAGGCTCTATTTCTGGTGGCACATGCTGCCGCTGTGTGCGCTGCACCGCTTTTTTTAGCTGTGGGGTTTTTTTGATACTGGGATCTCCCAGTGTGAAAAAACTCCTGCTCTGCAAATCAGCAGCGTGGCAAACAGGGGTGTGTGTGTTGCGTGCAGTTTACAGCACCTCAAACTGCATATTCATGCTTGTCAGGATGTGCACCCTGGTCCCAGCATTTAACCTCTGTGCTTCAGTTTCCCTATTTGTAAACTGGGGTTAACTTCATCAGCCTGCCAGGGAGTAGTATTGTATTCTGAACTGCGCTTTCATGATTATTTTGGCATTTTAGTCAATGTCTGTCCAATGAACAAAGCCTAAGTAGCCCTGGGAACAGGCACCGGTTTTGTACCTACCTTCATCTGCAATGGTAAACTCTTCATCTGATGAAGAGTTTTGTACAGTTTTGTAAGGATGAATTTGTTAATATCTATAAGATACTCAGCTATTATAGTGCCACGACTCATCATGCATAGAAAACCAATGCCCTTCAATTATGGGGATAATGGAAAATGGATTTATTGTATCAGCCTCCATCTGCAATGTTAAATTTCCATTAAATTTCCATAAAAACATTTTTTAATGAAAATACTTAAATCAGGACCACCAATCAGAAAGGCACTTCTAAAACAGCTACTTGTCCACAAAATAAGGCAAGGTGGCAGGAAAACATTACTTCCTTGCAAGTGACATTTGTGGCAAAAGTTGGAACAGACAAAAGCAGAAAGAAAAAAATTAAATAATATCATAAATGCAGTTATCGTTCCCAAACCATATACCCTTTTAATAAAAATAATTGGCATAAATAAGAAGGATATTGTTTCTGCCTAACAATCCAGAGGACACAAGGTACTGGCATGTTTTTAGCAGGCCTTTTTTCTCACTTGAAAACCTCAGTGATTGAGGTTGTCAGTTTCCCGGGGATGCTTGGCATGATATTGACAAGAGGATGTGAAAGTGACATCCCAAAAACCAGAGGCACAGAGATTTGGAGCAGGGTGAAAGTGACTTCCTTCTCTTGGAGGTTAAAATAAATCAATGAAGTATGTTTTGAAACTCAACATATTTCTCACTGCACTATTATACCCAAACCTATAGATTTCCTGGCTTGTTACAGCAGATTCACCTGCCCAGGTGAGGGATGAACTAGCTTATCCACATTGAGCCTGTTTTCATAGAGTCATAGGATTGAAAGGGACTTCATGGTACACCTAGTCCATGAATGCAGGATGTACTTTTCTTAAAACATCCTAAAAAATACCTGTCTAACCTCCTTTTGGACACCCTCGGTGGATGAGATTCCACAACTTGCCTGAGAAGCCTGTTTCATTGTCCTACTTTTCTTATAGTTAGGATTTCCTCCCCCCCTCCACCTTCTGGTTTATGAGAACCTTTCCAACATTTGAAAACTGCTGCCATGTCCACACACTGGTCTAATTTTACTTTGGAGTAAAATCTAAAGTTTTTCTGTGTCCTGTGTCTATTCCTTTATAAGCTCTATCCTTCTAGCATTGAAGGGCTGGATTCTAACACCTGTACTTCTACACAGTGACATCATGCCACACAAAAGCTTCATTGTTATACTCAACATGAGGCAAGGTATCAGAATCTGATATCTATGAACAATCTTCTAGTTGACTGCAAAATAAAAATATGAAGAGGTTACCCCTGCAATAAATGAAACCATTCATGCTACTCATAAATAAGAAGAGCAAGCTCTGTGTTACTTCTCTCTGTCATTGTTGGGACTTGTCTTTGGTTGCTGTCAGGCATCCGCAGCATGTTGTGAAGTCTGGGTAGAGCCTTCTGGGTTTTAGAGATCTTAACGTTCCCAGAAGTCAGGTAATGGGGCACATGCTTTTTATTTTTTTTTTAAATTAGGGTGTTAAAAAATTGCTGCAGATGGTAGCCTCCTCCCCTGTGGAGCCTAAGTATGTTTCTGTGGCAATGTGACAGAGCTCCACCAGCCTGAAGTATGTAAAAGTCCTTGAGGTAGCTGCCAAACCAGAGTCCAAGCCTTCAGGCACACTTGGATCTTTTTGCTTTTAAGTAAGGACATCATTAAAACATGAACAGACACACTTGCATCATAGCACACGGCATGATTGCAAGCAGGAGGGTGCAGTGGGCATGCTAAAGCATAATGATGGTAAAGTGTTGATGGGTATCTCCTTTCCTCTGAATTTCCCAACACGCAGCACAAAAATCAATTCATTTATCTTTGCCATACCCAGAGAGGTAGTATTGCCTAATGAAATGACTTGTGTAAAGTTGCTCAAGGAAGTCTGTAGGGTAGTTGAGAATATCCAAGGCCAAAAGATTCAAATTCAAGTGGTATAAATTCAAGTGTTAAATCCATATTTAGGTGGCTTACTAAAAACTGATTTGATTCACAGGTGTAGAGTGTCCTGAGATTATGTTGAACTCAGCAGGACTTAAGCAGCTCTGAAAATCAACTGCTACGTTTTGTTTTTATGGAATCGCACATGAAGTTTTCACCCTAAGTCTGTCTCTTAGGCTTTTGCTTCCATTGTAAAATCATCCTTTCTCTTCTCATCAGAACAAGAAAGGGAGATCTAAACTTCCCAGAGCTTTGAAATATAAAGAACTTGCAAAAAATATTCACTGGAATTAGGAAAAAAAAGAGCTACTGATAAGAAATAAGGGACATAAATACTAATGCTCTCTTTACATCACCAGATAAGTGGGGATACAAACATAGATCTCACATGAGCGTTGCAAAAAATCTTTGTCAAAAAAATTGTCTGCCAGGGCTAGGTTAAACTAATGATATCTGCTGGGAGGCTTCTCTTTAGTTTTTATCTATGCAAATCCCGATACAACCAGAGAGGTCACTGCTGAGCAGTAGGCAGTATTCAAGCTGAATAGAAATTGGGTTTTTTGTACTGCACAATTTGAGATTTCATCCCCCCGCTGCCCCCGGTTCCGAATCAGGATGGAAAGTTCAAAGCTTTCAAACATAGCTTCTGAATCTCAGTGTGATTGGGGTCAACTGAAACATTTTCCTTGTGTCATTTCAAAATAATTCATGTCAATGTTGACCTTTTCAATTATTATTTGATCTTTTGTTTGGGTTTTTTTTTAAAACCCATTGCCAGCTAAAATATAGAACTTTTTAATGTTGAAAATGTCAAAAGGAGAGGTTTTGACAAGTCCAACATGAGTGCTACCCCCCTCCTTTTTCCTTTTTGATTAAGGATTCCTTCCCCGCCCTCACCCCTCAAACAGGACATTTGTTGGAACTGATCTTTTCCTGCAAATGGTTTTGGCTTTCACAAATCAGAATTGTCCAACAAAAGTATTTTTAGTCAAAAAATTCCTGACCAGCTCTAGTATTCGTTTCCTACAAATGTAATCACTGGCTTGTACATGTCTGCCATTGGGCATGATCCAAACAGGGCCAGATTTCATTGCAGGTATTAGGCACATCATGGATTTAGGTGCAATTCTATTCTACTCAGCTTGCATCTTTGAAAATCCATTAGTCCATCTACTCTTGTGGCATATCATCTTGACTTTTAAAGTTGAGACACAAAAAGAGAAGAGAAAAGGAGGATAGTCTGCTTATCTATCTTTTGAATTAACATTATTTAGAGACTTGCGCTGGACTACAATCACACTTAGGCCCCTAAGGTCTTCGATCCCTTCCTCATCGAATATGTGGAACAGGATCCGACCCTAGAGGTATATATCACCCTCAGTCTCCAAGCTCTTTATATTCATGCAGCACCATCTAAATGCAGCCACGGAGCAGGAACACAAAACCTTCTGTCTTACAACAGAAAGACACACATTTACATTGGTGAACACTGCCTATAACACCTGTGCTCAGTAACCAGACCCCTGTTTTTTTAACAGTTTCATGTGAAAGGTTCAATAAACTGTGCAGAATGCATTTAATCTACCTAAGCAGGATAAAATCAATATAGTTGGGATTCAAATACAGTAACAGGGCAGATTCTGAGGTGGTGTAAGTGGCCATGGCTCCATTACAGTCAATGGTGATACACCACTTTAGGATTAGTCCCTAGGTGTTTCAAACCTGATATTCCTACTGCCAAACCAGCCTTTGAAATTGCATCTAATCTGTTTTTTTCTTTTTCCTCCAAGGCAATAAATATTTTAAAAAGTCTTGAATTTCACTATATCATAATCTGTGTAGAGTAAACTCTTCAATATTTGTCTCTTTTTGTCTCTCTCTCCCATTTCTAGCTTGATCACTCACGGTTTTGGAACGCCTGCAATATGTGCTGCCCTCAGCACTTTCCAAACTGTTCTCAGTGAAATGCTGAACTACTTGGAAAAACACACATCGCACAAAAACGGCGGAGCTGCTGAATCTGGCCAAGGACATGCCAACACGGAGAAAGCCCCCCTGCGGAAAACTTCAGAGGCTGCTGTGAAAGAGGGCAAAACAGAAAAGACAGACTAGCTACATCAAACAGAATCTATTTCAAGAGAGTCTTGCTGCTGATATTTTTTTTAAATATATATATCATTGAGGGTGATTTATCTCCAGTGGACCAAATCCAAAAGAGGAAAAAAAAAGATTAAACACGAGAGTGAAAGAGAGAGAGAGAGAGAAATACTCCACTCTTAGAACAGCAGTGTACAGTAATTGTGTGATGAAATTGTCACTTTTTTTATTGATGTTGCTCTAAACTCCTTTTTTTTTTTGTGCACGTAGTATTTGATCGTTCCGAATAATACACTAGCACCATTTTCTATAAGCACTTCTGGACCTGGCTGAGGCGGCGTGCGTGGTTTGTCACAGGCTAACTCAAAGCACTTTCTTATCTGGCAACATAGGTAGGGATCTGGAAAGCACATCAGCCATGGGGTACACAGATCTGTCACGATGACTTCGCCCATGTGATGGAGAAAACTGGAAGGAGTGCCTCCTTCGACCCACCAAACTGAGCATCAAGGGACAATACTGGAACTTGGAAAGAGATGAGCCTCTATGTCCTGGAAATGATGAACCATTCAGTGTGGGGGCAGCCTCTCTCAGTTTGGGCATGTATTGGTAGAGTTGAAATAATGCCGAAGCCCATCAGGGCTCTGTCCCCACCATTCAAGAAGTGTCTCTCGAGGGAAGGAGATCACAGATGGCAATTAAAAGGTCTTGAGGGTTCCAGGAACATCCTCCACACTAAGAACGAGAGGTTAGATTCAACAATAGGAGGGGCTTGCATCTTTTTAGCCCCTCCTCCTGACATCTGAATCAGATCTGGGCCTGCAGGCAGGCGGAGAGGCCTTTTGGTTTGCCTTGATTTCATGATGCTTTCTTTCCTTCTACAGCTCACTGCTGCAGCTGACTTGCCACTTGCAATAATGCTGGGATGCAGAGGTTCCAAAAAAGAGTCTTAAAAAAAAAAATTCAAAATTGTTATGACACCTAGGATAGACTGGTCTAGTCCACAGCAGCCGGAGGGTTAATGGCCCTTCTCCCCTATTTCGAAGGTATTAATTGACCCCCAGCTACACACAGCATCATACATTCAACATGTTCTGCTTGCTTCAAAACGAGGTTTGTCCAGTCCAATTCCACTGCTTGCAGTTAATTCCATCCTTCTGCCCCAGGATTTTTACTTTATTAGCTCACCGTTTCTTTTGCTGTTTCCCTTGTGTCTCTTCATTCAGAAGGGCAGAATACTGTGGCACTAGCATATTGGCTGCAAATAGGCAGCACAAAAGAGATCAGATTGGTTTTCAAAAAGCACAGGTGGGCATTGTTGCCTGATTTTCTCCCCCTGCTGAAGTCATCAGGATCCATGCCATTGACTTCACTAGAGACAGGTTCCAGCACCCTGTATATATATTGATTGAGAGTTGACTGAGGTTTAGAAAACGTACCTGCTTGTTAAAGAGAAACTACCAAGGCCAGTCTAGCCCTACATTTAGTCCTCATTGGAATAAGGTTTCTTTTAAGAAAATTCAAGATCAGGTAAAAATGGCCATGATTTTTTTTTTTTTTAATTTCAAATGGGAACAATTGCAAATGACAACTATAACCCTGGCAACTTAAACACTGCACCATTCTACAGAGATTTGAACTTGAAAGGGTTTAGCCACTCACCATAATGAAAAGAGGAACTCATTCACCTATTTTCATTGGTCAATCCAGGGGAAATAAGAAAAAATAATTAAAACAAAATCTTCAGAACTACTGAACACCCTGAGTACAATCCAACTCCCAAAGACTGCTGGGTGTTAGTGGTTCACAGCATTTCTCAGGCTTAGACTACCATGGGTCTAAGATGAATTGTTCTCATTAATGCTGATTTCCTTTTAAAATGTCTCCAGATTGACCATACTATGAAAGTATAATGAAAGTCCATTTAAATTCCTCCACTTCAAGAATCTGAGTGGGCCAAAATCAGAACCAAGGGGAGAAAAACTGTAGAAGAAGACCATGTTCTAAAAAATCTTTTGCATATATATATATATATCATTTCATATTCTGAAAAACCTTGACTGGTTGTGTAGCTTGTTTGGTAAAATGGAAGTGGGGGAACTCTACAGATATTTTTCTCAGTGCTTCTCCATGTTTTAAATTGACATTCCAGCTTCTGAAATATATCAGTCACGTAGGCCAATCGCTTGAACTGTGTTAATGGATTCTATCAAGATTTTAGCATTTGGTTATGATGGAGCAAATACCTGAACCAGGAAATTGCCCTTCTGCAACATTGCTTGAAATATTATTAAGGTATTCATTATGCATCCCACAGCCTTTGCAATGCTTCATTTTTGCTTACTATTCAATATTTTCTGTTGGAAATCAGTCACTTCAAGCCCCTGCTATTCATGGAGCATGTTTCTTTTTTTTTATCTTGAGCTACACTTCCACCTATTTAGCATTCACAGAAAATGGGTGTTTCTTAAGTCTCAGCACTTGGAATTTATGCCCATATGCTCTACAAATTAATAGGAGGAAATTACAGAAAGCCTGATCCAAAGCTACTGAAGTCAATGGGATTCCTTTCCCTGATTGTTTTTGGACTGGGCCCTTATATCTGAAATCACACTTCTGCTTCTTTTCCCTACTCCCATGATACATTTGAACATGAAACACTTGCAAATGCTGCCGCGGAGCTCGGCTGAAATTTGTATACTAATTCTGGAGGGAAAGTAGTTTTAAATTATTTTAAGATAATTGGCATTTTCAAGGAAGTTAAAAGAATTAGGCTCCAAGATTCCTTTGGATTTCACTGGGATTTGACCCACTAAGGGTATGCCTATACTACTATTTGAATTGACTTTGAGGTTGCTCTAAAACCTATCCCCACTGACCACCAATAGGGGGGACCTCAATGTTCAACACTCAGTAGGAGTCCAACACAACCTTGAAGCTCTGTAGGCCTTCATGGTACACGGTGAAACGTGCCAGCTGGCCTGTCCCTGCTGGCAGTACATTTGAAATCCACCCAGACACTGCAGGTTGCAAGTGCACAAAGTCGGACTGTAGCCATCCCACAGCTTCCTGCTCCTGATTTCCAGATCTTCTCCACCACCACCCCTATCTCTAGTGCCTTTCATTAGAACCAAGTACAGAAGGAGAGACAAGTCATTCTCAGACTAACTCCTAGAAGGGATCTGTTTCAGGGACAGGAAGCACAATGGGGAGGGCTGTGGTGCAGGCAGGAAGGAAAATTAAAGATTGAGAGAGATGGTTCGTATGGTTCAAGCTGGTTGAAAGCTGCCTTCAGGATCAATAAAAAATGTCAGTGTAGACGTATGATTGCATTAGAATGATGTTGGAGCCATAATGGTCCAGGAATTATGAGAGGCGCAAGGATTTTTAGGGTGATATCTCTTATTGTACTGGCTGCATGACTGACATAAAGTTAGACAAGCTTTTGAATGGCAAGGCATCAGGTCTTCACCCTGATGAGGAATACCTTACATTTGAAAGCATGTCTGATTTTACCCCAGCCATGCAATTGGTCTAATAAAAAGGCTATCACTCTGAAAATGCTTGCCTCTAGGACAGATATATCTAACCTTTCTTAGGATCCTTTGAAAGTCCAAGCCTAAAATCTCATCAGCCCTCCATACACATTCAAAATATTCCCCCCTCTTTTTCTTTTCTTTGTGCCTATAGAAAAAAATGTGATTGAAAATCAGTCTAATCTCAACACAGCAGACGCCTATGATAGAGGCACTTTAATCCATTTTTTTTTTCCATCAGTTCAGCTAAAGTTAAAACACTTTGAGGGCCACCAGTCTAATTTCATGTTTGCTACCATGAAAAACACCTCAAACTGCAGGAAAGTTTTGAAAAAGAAAAAAAAAAAAGTGAAAAGAAATGAACCGATATTATTTAACCTCAAAAATAGACCTGTGTTTCAAGTGTGGAGTGACTATTTCGATCAATTGAGATTGTAACTGTACTGACTTCTTTACATTTCAGCAAGTCTGTTAGCTTTGGCCCTTCCATCCAAGGCTTTCAAATCAATTTACAATCCTGTATTTCATGAGGCTTGAAAAACCCCTAAAGTGCTAAGTATATTAACACAATTATCCCATAGACACAAAGCGATAAAGGTCAAATATCGCTACACTTGCTCTGGTCTAGTAACGACTCACTCCGTGTATAGCCATGCCCTTATGGAGTCCTAACTTTATTATTCATGGTGAAGGAAGGGAATCAGAATTTGGTCATAAATGACTTCCCCAAAGTCAAATGGTAAATCCTTGGCAGAGCTAGGAATGAAATCCCATGATCCTCATTTCTAGCCTCTGCTCTAGACCTCACTGGTCTCCTGCAGAGCCCATTTGTGCTATTGTGCCCACAGAGGAAAGTGTGCCATGCACCTTTGATATAGAAAGGGGAGAAAGAAATAAGCTGCTCTAGTAGAGTTCCTAGAGGTCTGCATCATGTCAGGTGAGCTCAGCGCATGAAAGGCTGTGACCTCACCAGCTAACATTGTTTGGGTACTTCTGATATCTTTTATTAGACCAACTCAAATAAAATATCTAATAAACTATATGATATCCAATATCATATTTACCCAAACAATTTTGTCTGCTATGTCCTTAGACCAACCGACATGGCTACAACCTGCACCCCAGCTAACAATTCAGCACCGTAAGAGACCTGATCTTCATCCTAGCAAGCAGTTAGAAGCAGCTTCAAAATGTAACTTCTTCCTGCTGTCACTCCATTATTTCCCTAATGATGAATTTGGCCTATAAGGTGTTTTGCACCCCTTCCCCGACATAAACTCTTGATAACCACTGGGAGGTGGTGATCAGTCCGCCAAGTTAACAAGGCTTTAATTCTTTGAAGTCTCCCTTCAAACTTTTGCTAACTACAAGCAGACACAATGCACAGCCCTCTCAAACCATAGGCCTGGGTGTATATACTACCCCCTGCTCATGTCTTCCTTTTCAAATTGACTCACTGGCGGAGCTGAGACTCGACTTGTTGTAGAAAAGCTAAAAGCTAATGAGGTTGCTTTCCCATTTCCTGACAGCCCAGCATCCCTGAAAGCTTCTTCTAACCTATTAGACTCTTTTTGGTCTTAGAAATCAGGAATCAAAGGGCTGGTGATGAATTCCAAAATAATTTAACTTTCTTTTACCCTTCAGAGAAGTAACTCTGCTGCTCTGCTTGTTTACTTTAAAGGGCAAGGAAAAAACAAGTTTCATGGAAGATACAACCTTGCAACACAAGGGAAAAAAATCAATGACAATAATTATACAGGAACTGTAATTATAACCATATCTTCCCTTCTGCCCCCATTACAGATTCGTGGAGACTCAAAATATAGCTGATTAGGGAATGGGGGGGAAGAGGAAGATGATTCCTTTTTCCTTTACAAGGCGAAGGTCATTTTGAGAGATCTGACCTTTTTTAATGCTATTCTTTTTTATTATTCTTTTATTTTATTTATTTTGTATGATGAATTCTGTTCTGTACAGCAGCTGTTGTGATTGTATTTAAATGTGAGTGCGCACTTGGTCACAAACAAACAATGTCCTATTTATTGGTTTGGGGGTTTTTCTTTTCCCTTCCACTTAATTTAATTTAATTTATAATTCAGTGGTGAAGAAACATAATCTTTTATATTTCTATTTCCTATACGACCTGTCTGTTTTACATGAGTCTATGAAGATAATGACCACATTTGATTGAACATTTCACGGCAATAAAATCTATGTTGATTTAATGTGATGTCTGTTTTTTGGAAATAATTTTTGTGTCTGGAAAACTCAGGAAGACCTAGCCATGGAGTAGTAACTATCGTTAACATACATTTTTTACAGGGATGCATAGGACCGTCAACTGAAAACAAGGCCCATTGTTCAAGACATCGTGTGAACACATAGCAAGCAACTGCCCCTCATACAAAGAGCATGTGTTTGAGATAAATGAAAAACAGACAATGCACAGATGAGAGAACAAAAGCACTATTATTCCCATATTATAGCTGTAGAAAAGAAAGACAGAGAGAGAAAGGGCCAATTCCTATTTTATCTTGATGCATCTAAGTGTTACGTACACATCCACATGTAGCCATGGAAGTAGAATATTTGATTCATGGCTTTTTGGCATCTTGCACTTAATCATCATTGGATAAAACAGACAATTGCATGATAACTTTTGTATGAGGTGGTTCAAGGGCAGTTACCAGAACTGAGGGCCCTGCTCTTCTAAGTCAATGTGTATCTCACTTAGTCATATGACCTCTGGCTTGCTCCCCTCCTGGCCTCTTGACTACCCAGTGAGCAGAGGGCTGGAAGGTCCTTTAGGTAATGGCCTACATTGTTCTGAGATGTGATACACGCAGGTTCGGTCAGGGATTGAGGCTTGAGTGGTCAGGGATGGTCACCTGACACATGAGCAATGTCTGGGGTCTGATTCTCAGGGAGCAAGGGGTTCGGAGATGCCAGCAACCAGGAATCAGGAGCCTAAGCTAGAGTCAGGATAATGTCAAGAGATTGAACTGGAATCAGAGGTCAAGGCTAGAATCAGGATATGCCAGAACCAGGGTCAGGACTGCCAGAAATCAGAGCCAAGAGCCAAAGGCAGAATCCAGATGTGCCAGAATTAGGAGCCAAAGCCAGGGTCAGGATGTGCCAGAAGTCAAGAGTCAAAACTGGAGATCTGACAAACGAAACAAGGAAGCGCACAAGGATCAGGGACAAGTACCTCAAGTCTTTGCCCAAACAGAGTACTGCAGGCTGGATCTAGCCTCTAAGAGCTGAGGTCGGTGGGACCTCTTGCCTATGGCCTCAAAGGATTGGCCTACTAGAACCAGCTTGGCCCAGGGCACTGAGCCAGGGTTGGTGTAAATGGTGCCTATTCCCCTTCCCCGATTCCCTATAATGAGGCTAAATCAGACCTCTGAGCCCAGAGGATCTGATCCCGTGGAATGGTAAGTTCCCTCAACCCTTCTGACAGCACTCCAAGCAAGCAAAACTACCACGGACTTAAATGAAACCAGAATTTTACCTACCATGTGTAAACAGATCTTCCAGTTTATCATTAAAAACATCTTTACGGGGTAACTAGCAAAGCCCAAGGCCTGTGGCTTTGTCGTGTAACCACGATCAGATCCAGAAATTTGAAAACGGGGTGCAGATGGTGAGGTGAATCATCACATATAAAAAAAACCCCCCAAATATTTTTTCTCCAGTTAAAAATAAACTAGAAGCTTTACTAATATGCTAGGGGCCTAGGGCTGTATTATTAAGATTGAAACAAAAACAAATATAACTTCATTCATTGGAATGAGTTAAAAAAACAATCTGCAGGGCTGTGAATTAGGAGCTTCCTTACCAGGAGTAGGGAACAGACAGTAGGATTGCAGAACAAAGGATAGCTTGATTGGTGGAACATTGAGACCATTATAAAGAAGAAAGGATCACTAACACCTGTGGAATAAAGAGTTGAGAAGGAATCAGATAGACTGTACTGAACCATGAAGTCAATTAAATCCCTCAGCATTGCCTGACTAGAAAAGCTGCTTTAAACTTTGGGTGGAGCAGGAATCAAAGGCTGGTGCAAGAGCACCAGTACACCCCTCTTGGATCCCCCCCTGTAACTACATTTCAGTTGGTGATGTTGAACAGGGTACCCTCTCTCCATACTCTTGAACAGGCCTCTGGAACAACCAACAAAAGTCCACTGGAGATTATACCCTGAGCCCAGTACATGATAAAACAGGATGTTAGCAGATGAGCAAGCTCTGTGTGAATGCACATACTTAGCTGACATGATAAAATGTACAGAAGCACATCATTATAGATTACAAAAAAAAACCATTGGAATATCACTACTGGGTCCCAGTGCTCTCATTTAAATAGCTTCCTGTAACTGGGAACACCATAATCAATGCATTTGTACTATCATTTCTTGCCTTTTTAATGCTTCAGTCCATAACACCCATGTTGAGGATATTATTTCTTTTCCAACTGCCCCAAAATATGACATCTCACTGTCTCTGTATACAAGCAGCAGCTTAAAACGTTGTCTTCCAGTTAAAAATAAACCACGTGCTGCGTTACCCAGGGATAGTTCCTCCTTAAACAGCAATCTATCTTTCCCTTACATAGGCCATTCCCAGGCAACCAATACTGGCAGCAATGGATTAAATAGCTCAGTCAGTCCATTCTTTTGTCCGGTTCTGACACAACTGAATGTGGAGCAGTATAACAGTATGATACCCAACAGTGCTGATAACTTTGCCATTTAAAAGGGTAAAATTTCGTAACTTTTGCTATCTGATAGGGCTCAATGCGTGCATCTACACATGGTCTTTAATCTTCATTAGCTTATTTTAATGCACATTAAAGCATCACTAAAAAGCATGCTATTTAGTTAATGCACATTAAAATAGGCTAATGTGCATTAAGTGTCATTAATTTATTTTTACACATGCTCTGTGGTTGCTTTAATTAGGGAGTGCTCAATTAAAAGCAACCAAGCATCACATGTATCAGCCTCCCCCATGCTGAAAAAGGCAGTGGGGTGCTTTGAACTAAAGCTCATCATACATTCATAGATGTTAGGGGTTGGAAGGGACCTTGCAAGATCATTGGGTCCATCCCCCCTGCACTTGGGCAGGATAGACTGCTGGGGTCAGATGAACAAGCTTTAGTTCAAAGTGCCACACCACCATTTCTTGGTGCACGGACGCTAATGCACGTGACACCAGAGTCTGCTGGAGCATGTGTATTTCTGTGCTCCAGCAGACTCAATTAATCATGTCTTCTCCAACCTGCTGGATTTCTAGCTGTCAGAGCTAGCTCCCTGCATGTGTATAGGAGCCCTAGAAACAATGCTCTTTAATTAATGTGCATTAAGACAGGCTATTGCACATTTTCCTAGTACCTCACAATGGAGGTACTGGATCTAATGTGCATTAATGCATGTGTAGACATGCCTCAGGTTCACTAACTTCAGCATTTTCTATCACAATGAATGCTGGCCAATTTTCAATATGTCTTCTACTATGAATTCATACATAAAAGGCCTCTTATGCATAACAGAACAGCAGGCAGTTTTTTTACATTGCAGGATGAGGTTTCCCGAATAGGCATAGAGCAGTTCTCCTTGAAAAATAAAAAACCCAAACTTCATTTTACAAAAAGACAATTGGAGGTACAGGAGGAACAGGAGTAAAAAGAACAGGTCATTCTAAAAAACAATTGCAATTGTTTGGAGCTGTAAGGTATCAAGCAGCAGGCCCCAGGGGGAGTGTGCAAAAGGACTGTGCAGCGGTGGTAACCCCTGTTCCAGAAATCTAACTCAGCCTGAATTCTTTTATGAAGGAATATGCTGAGGTGAGAGCTCTGAGATCTACAGATTTTCAACACAGAGGGACCATGATGGTCACCTAGTATGACTCTGAGCAGAACACAAGCTATAACATATCAACAAATGGTTCGGTTCCTTCCTAAAACATAGCTATAACTTTGGGCTGAGCATAATTTATCTTCTGAGAAACATCTAAACTTGACATGCATATATCTAGTGATGGAGGATTCACTACATCCTTCACTAAATTGTTCCAGTGGTTAATTATGCTAGTAAAATACTCTCCCATCTCTTCTAATCTGCATTTGTCTAGCCTGGGCTTCCAGCAATTGGATCTCTGGGAGTTTGTACTTGCTGGTTTAAAGAGCCCTTTACTGTTAAAAATGTCTTTCCCATGTTAGTACTTAGATACTGTAATTAAGTCACCTCCTAACCTCTTTACTAAGCTAAATAGATTGAGCTTCTTTTGTCTATCACTGCAAGGCAGCTAGACCAGACCTTGCTATAATACAAGCCCTTATTCATTTTTGAAGCTCTTTCATTAGCCCATTCCCATTTATCAATGTCCTTTCAAAGTATGGTCTTGCTAATACTGCAAACAGTGGTTTCTACATGATATTCCCCCTTATACCCCCAAGGATCACATTGATTCTCTTAGCCTCCTCATCATACAATGAGCTCGTGATGGTTTTTCACCCTAACATCTAAGTTCTTTTCTGAGGCACTGTGTTCCAAAAGATTGCCCCCCATCTCTAAATATGACCTACAGTCATTGTTCCTAAATGTATGATCTTGCATTTAGCTATATTAAATGCACGTAGATCAAGTGACATCCCAGTTACCTTGCAAAGTAAGTCACTGCATGGACCTGTCCTGTTGTCATTTACATTCCATCAATTTCTACATCAGCTGCAAACTTTAAAAGATTTGTTCCCCCAGATCATGGACACAAATGCTGAATTACAGTTAAGAATGGAAACAGATTCTCTCGCTGAAGACTCCTGACGAGGTGATGATTCCCCATTGACAATTCTTTTTTAAACGATCGATTGTTATTGTATAGTGTTGATTTCTCCTCAGAATCTCATGGGGTAGTAAATGAAATGCATTATAGAAATCTAAGTTATGTCAACACAGTTTCCTTTATCAACAAGCCTGTTTTCTCATCAGAAGAGGACAGGTGCTTCCAAAACACCTACATGACTGAGCATCCTAAATTCCATTTTCCAAAGTGACTTAGGGACAAATACTTAGTCAACTAAGAGGCAACTATTGGGATTTTCAAATGTCCCCATGTACCTAAAACCCATTGATTTCAAAGCATCTTTTGAAAATCCCATTAGGAACTTAATAGCATCCTTAGGCACCTAAATACCTTTAAAATCTGGCCATTAGGAGCTAAGGGTATATCTAGTGTAGGCACACTTTAACTACTAGCTCAGCTACTGATATCAATTTAGATGTGACAGCAAGAAGTTCAATGCAGATTTCAAAACCCACCCAAGGAAGAGAGTTAATATTCAGATCACCTGTGTCATGGCTACCACTGCTTATAGTATCCAAGCTAGCTATTTTAAAGCTAGCTGAAGCAACCTACTAAGTCCAAGGATGTGGTTGTTAAAACACCTGCCTGTTTCCACCTGGGCTTGAAAATCTATAGGAACCTAAGTTCTAACCAGTAATATCCTCCAGACATCTACAGTTCTCTTTCTGCACGGGCCCAAAACTGCCTCCATCTTCAAAGGGCTCAGGTTTGTCCAAACCTGACAGACCATCCCCAAACTAAACATTTCTCCACCTCAGTCCCCTGTGAGACCTGCTCTAGTAGTTATGCTCAAGGCAGACCCAATATATACACTTCCAGGAGTGACTTCAGAACAAAACAGTGGCCACGGCCACTTGCACTCCAGAATGGCAGAAGAAGGTGCCCTGCCCTTTATTCAATAGTTAAAGCCTAGCCAAACCCTGAGTTTGAACCAACCTCAGTCTGAGGGAGTTCAAAGCTCCCACATTCACTTCACAGAAAATTACCCTAACTACTACTTACAGTAGTCTACACATCACCGTATGGTAATACTGCTATGGCCCAGTGCTTTATTTTGGAAATATTAAAGCACAGTCCAATATGTGCACCATATTGCAGCACATGGTTAGATTTTGCCACTATGCTGCCATAGTGGCACACTATACCATAGCTAGTGATCACATGTGGACCTGAGTGATTGCTGCGTTACTATAGCGTGCTGCACGGCGACATAGCGTGCTGCTATGTTGCTGTAAGGCAATGGGTAGATGCACTCACAGTGTCAACCACTTTCATCCATTCAATAAAACCTACTGACTCTGGGCCAGAACCCTGGCTGATATAGAAAACCATACTTGGGGCTACCACCATCCTGGGGCTTTGCAGATTTATATAAGTTTTTGAACAGCAACAGCATGAGCTTGTGGGAAAAGCAGGGAAAGTGAAAGATGAAGCAGCAGCAGCAGAGGAATTCACACAGGAAGGGGTGTTTCAGGTTTTGTAATGAAAAGTATGTGTACAGTCATCCGCACACACACCTTGACTCAACCACCCTCACCCTAGCACCATCATCTTTGATGAAGAGGGGCTTCTGATGTCAACAATGCTCATAACTCTTGTATGATAGTCTTCTCTTTATAGACCCAAAGTTTGCATGAGTCCTTTTGGCCACTGTCACACTGGGAGTACAGGTTTTGCTGACATGGTACCATGACACCAAGCCAATCATGGTGTCTTATGAAGACCCCTATCCTGTAAGAATGGATCATATGCTTTATACCTAAATATGTGGCCTTACATTTGGTTATATTGAGATAACTGTGACCAGAACCTGTTCTCTTCATATTTATCACTCCTCCCATCTTCCAATCACATGCAGACTTTACTGATATTTATGTTTTTTTCTGGGTCCTTGATAAAATTCTTTGTAGTAAAGAACCAAGAATATCTCACTCTGGGATTGCACTAAAAACACACTTGCTCAGTTCAAAAGGGCCTGTGCCAGGAGCCACAACACTGGTTAGGTACCTAAACTCATTACGCATCTCCACTTCGGACTGAAGAGCTCCATAGGTGTACATAGCAGGGCTGCTGAGTACTCTCAAAAGCAATGCACATGGAGGAATTATGCATTGAACATCTCCTAACCCTTTCTTAAGCTCCACTGCAATTCAGAGCATTGCTCTGAGGTACCTAAAACTCACCTCAGGCCCCAGAAAGAGTAATTTTGAATAGACTTCCAGGACCAGACTCAAAAGTCAGGCTAAAATAAGCTTAAAACAAAGCACATACTGTGCACATCTAAACGAGATGCTAAAAGTGCAGTAGATTAATTCTACTGTGCATTAGGGTCACATAAAAAATGTATGCCTGTGCTACTGCGCGGTATTGCCAATTACGGCAGATTAAGTTAGTACCTGTTATTGTAGGCACTAAACCTAATGTGCCCTAATCACAGAGCATTAATGCATGTGTAGACGTGTCCACTGAGAACATTTGACTCCTGACTTGTCTTTTAAAAACTACATGCCTGCCACTCCCCCCTACTGTAATATGTGTCACAACAACTCTTTACATCCTTACCAGGAATAAAAATGTTCAGCATTTAAGCGGGGCTTTTCATTTTTACACCACTTACAAAATATCAGATAGCTACTTCTGTTAAATGCTGAGCCCCTCCTACTTTCTTCATTTTACATATGGGAAATTGAGGAATAGAACAATTAAGTGAATTTTTCAAGATTACACTATACGTTTTTGATAGAACTGAACCTATGTCTCCTGAGCCTCCCAGGTTAAATGATTTTACTGAGATTTTTCCTTTCAACTGTACTTCACTGGTAGGAACTGGCTTTTGAATTAACTTGAAAATGTCAATTCACTGGAATTACTCATGCGGAATTACTTATATTCTCGTCATGGATGTGGGTTTGCAAGATGGAGCCTATTCAGTGATCTGGACTTAAATATGAATTCACTAAGCCCATCTACACGTGCGTTAATGTACTGTGGTTACTGAGCATTAAGTTTAGTACCTGGAATAACAGGTAATAAATAAATGTGCAGTTACTGGTGCTACTGAGCGGTAGCATTGTCACATGCCTTTTAAGTGATGCTAATCTGCAGTAGACTGATTCTACTGCGCATTAGCACAGTAGCATGGCTTTCACTGTGATGCTCTAATACAAAGTAGAATTAGTCTACTACACATTTAGCATCTTGTGTAGACACATCCATTGTTGACCAGATTTGCAAAGATTGCCACAGTAATAAATAATGATGAGAGCAGGATAATCTTGAATAAAATCAGACTCATAGAAAAGTAGCATTGGTCTGATCCAAGGCTGAGCCAGAGCCACCTGAATTCACTGATATACTTGTCCTGTGCAAGCAAAGTGTGTTTCAATGAAAAGGCAAAGTTATGAATCTAAAAGCAAGGCATGATGATCAGACAAACAGAAAGGAAGAATGCATCCCGGTATGAGATGACTATGAAAAGGATCTAGGAGGTATAGTGGACAACCACCTCAGCATGAGTTCCTAATAAATGTTGCAAAAGAAAAAAGTTAATACAATCTTTGGATATATAAACAGGGTTATAAGAGTAGAGAAGCAACTTTGCTTCTGTATATGGCACTGGTGAGACACGTACTAGTTCCGGTGTCCACGTTGTTCCTGTTATCAGTATTGTTGTTGTTATTGTTACCAGCATTCTGCACTGGTCCAGTCCTGCAGGGAGCAAGCCAGGAAAGCCAGGCTGCAACTGAACTCCAAGTAGCTTCGAGTATCAAGGACAATAAACAGTTCTTTTTCAGATATGTGGGGAGCCAAAGGAAAAGCAAAGGCAACATTGGACCCCTGCTAGACCAGATGGAACAACTGACAACTGACGCCCAGGAAAAAGCCAACCTATTAAATGGGTACTTTGCGTTGGTCTTTCATCAATCCCATGGGACGCCCATGTCCACTGCAGGACAGGGAGGTCCAGGTGAGGGAGATTCCCTGCCCTCCATCAATGCTGACCTCGTGAAGGAATACCTTGAGAAGTTGGATACCTTCAAGTCAGCCGGCCCTGACAATCTACACCCTGGGGTACTCAAGGAGCTGACGAACATCATAGCCCAGCCCCTGGCACAGATCTTTGACAGCTCCTGGTGCTCTGGTGAAGTGCCCGAAGACTGGAAGAAGGCCAATGTGGTGTCTATCTTCAAGAAAGGGAGGAAAGTGGATCCGGCAAACTATAGGCCCATCAGCCTGACTTCTATCCTGGGAAAGGTCTTAGAAAAGTTTATTAAAGAGGCCATCATTAATGGAGTGGCTGACACCAACATCCTGAGGGATAGCCAGCACGGGTTTGTTGCAGGTGGATTTTGCTTGACCAGTCTCATTTCTCTATATGACCAGGTGACCTATCACCTGGACAAGGGAGAAGAGATTGATGTCATATATCTTGACTTCAAAAAAGCCTTTGATCTGGTATCCCATGATCACCTCTTGAAGAAACTGGCCAATTGTGGCCTTTCATAGATTCATAGATTCATAGATGTTAGGGTCGGAAGGGACCTCAATAGATCATCGAGTCCGACCCCCTGCATAAGCAGGAAAGAGT
>NW_005842158.1:940807-955805 GCF_000455745.1 Alligator sinensis | reverse complement strand
GTCATCATTGACCACAAGATGAACATGAGCCTGCAGTGCGATACTGCAGCTAGTAAAGCGACCAAAACACTGGCTTGCATCCATAGATGCGTCTCAAGCAAATCCCAGGACGTCATTCTCCCCTTGTACTCGGCCTTGGTAAGGCCGCAGCTGGAGTACTGTGTCCAGTTTTGGGCCCCACAATTCAAATAGGATGTGGACAAGCTTGGGAGAGTCCAGAAGAGAGCCATGCACATGATCAGAGGTCAGGAAAACAGACCTTATGATGACAGGCTGAGAGCTATGGGGCTCTTTAGCCTGGAAAAGCTCAGGCTCGGGGGTGATCTGATGGCCACCTATAAGTTTATCAGGGGTGACCACCAGTATCAGGGGGAACGTTTGTTCACCAGAGCGCCCCAAGGGATGACGAGGTCGAATGGTTATAAATTACTGCACAACCATTTCAGGCTGGACATAAGGAAGAATTTCTTTACTGTCCGAGCCCCCAAGGTCTGGAATAGCCTGCCATCGGAGGTGGTTCAAGCGCCTACATTGAACACCTTCAAGAAAAAATTGGATGCTTATCTTGCTGGGATCCTATGACCCCAGCTGACTTCCTGCCTTCAGGTGGGGGGATGAACTCACTGATCTTCCGAGGTCCCTTCCAGCCCTAATGTCTATGAAATCTATGAAAATTGTTATCACCACCATGATCATAGTACTTAGAGGCCATACACATGGACACATCTTATTTTGTTAGCCTCTGTACATTTTGAAATGGTGGGTGGGAGACTGAACACGGTGGAGAAAAGAGCCATGAGGATGATTTGAGGACTAAAGAAAATAGTATACCTTTTTGTGCAAGACATCGGGAGCAAAATCTGTTTAGGTTATCAACAAGATGATTTGGTTACAGCGTTTGAGTACCTCCTCAGGGAGTAAATCCTGGGCACTAAGGAGGTGTTTAGTTTAGAAGAAGAATCATGAAAAGGAAAGGCCAGTGACTAGAAGCTAAACCAGATAAGTACAACTGGAGAAAGGACACTGGTTTGGGGTTTTTTTTAACAATCAGAAGGATTTAGCACTGTAACGTCCAACCGGGAAACAGGTGGGTTCTCCAGCTCTTGATGTCTTTAAATATTGGATGCCCTTCTGCAAGACATGGGCCAGCCAAACGCACATTATGCACTAGTCGAACATTAGTAATTGATACAGAGATAGAGATAACTGGTGAAAGCTGCATCATTTACTTGTGGCTGCTGCCTACAGAAACTTGGGTACATTAGCCATGTGACTCCAATGGGTCATTAAGCTTACAGGCCCCTTGACTTGATCAGCGGGCCTATCCATGTTGCATTTGAAAACACAGAAAGAGTAGGAAAGCCAGTCTGTTTGCTGAGTGAAATTCTCACCAAAAGATAGGTTTACATTGTGTGCTGAGCACATAGATGCATGGAGGGAAAGCACAGTGCAAACACCGAGGCACATAAAAATTGCCATCAAACCAGATCACCAAAGCCTGCCTCTGATGATGGCTAGTTGTAGATACCTCAAAACAATTATAAAATAATCTGTCTCTAATAGATGCTTCCTTCTAACCTCATCAGTGGTTGGTACCTGAAACTTGAAAGTTTTAAAAGTTGAAAGTTAAGAGTTTTAAAAGAGCTAGCTTAGGAACTCTCTCATTCAATAATATTGATTTTCAATAAGTCTTAGAGCATCGGGGAAGCTCTAGAAGATTGGGGGAGGGGAAAGCTAATGTAATGGTAGTCATTAAAAAAGGTAAATGGGATGACATATGTAATTATAGGCTTGTCAGCCTGAAATAAATCCTAGGCAAGATAGCCTAATGATTTATACAGGACCTAATAAAGAATTAAAGGAGAGTAATATAATGAACACCAATCAACACAGATTTATGGAAAATAGATCCTGTGAGACTAATTAGATATCTCTAATCACATTACAAATTCATTTGACCAAGGTTTTACTTGGCACGTCTACACAAGATGCTTAGCTTAATAACACCGTGCAGTAGCGCGTCACAGCACAAATCGTGCTAAAAGCCTACTGCGCAGTATTAGGCTAATGTGCAGTAAGCGTCACTAAATAACCATGCGCAAGTGCTACTGCACAGTTACTCTAGGTTCTGCACATTTAGTTAGCACTTAATTAAAGAAGTACTAAAGTAAATGTGCAGTATCTAAGGCGCACTAATGAGCAAGTAGCTGTGCCCATGGTTAATATAATGCAATTAAACATCTATAATGCATGTCAATTGATACAACATACATCTTTGATTATAAAATTAGAACAATACAGAATTTAAATGTAAGGAATTAAGTGGAATAAAAATTGGCTTGCTAGCTGGTTTCAAATTGTATGGTAAGTGAAGAACCGTCACTGAGCAGGTGAGTTTCCAATGGAATTGCACAGGTTTCAGTTTGTAGCATTATGTCATTTTCCATTTCAATTAATGAGCCAAGAAAAGCAAAATGCAAGCAAAAACCATTATTGAACAAAAAAATTGCATAAGTAGTAAATAAAGAAGAGGCCAGGTACAGATACAGAGTGGCTTACATTGCTTATTAAGGGAGGGGCGAGTGAATAATAAATGTTTCAGTATGGCTAAAGGTAAAGTCATGCTTACAGGAACAAAGGATGTAAGCCATATAAAATAGGATTATAGACACTGAAAAGCACTCAGTGGTCATGGTGGATCATCAGTTGAGTGTGATCTTCCAATGGGACAGTGCAGTCAAAAGGGCTAACATGATCTTTAAATGGGTAAGTAAGGAAATACCAAGAAGTACAAAGAGGTTATATTACATCTGTTATTGGTACTGGGGAGAATGCTACTATAATACTGCACCCTCTTCTGGTGCCCACACTTCAAGGAGGATATTGATAACTTAAGGAAGGCTCAGAGAAGAATCACAAGAATGACTGATGAACTAAAAAAATTGCCTTACAATGAAAAGTCCACTGTGCTAGAAAAAAATGTTAAAGAGTGACTTGTTCACAGTCTATAAGTACATTCATAGAGTTGAGAAATGTGATGAGAGTTCCTCAAACTAGAAGATTGTGGAATAGCCAGATTCAAAGGTATGAACTGGAAGTTGCACAAATTCAGGCTAATAACGGGGTGCAAACATTTTGTAGTAAGGGTATTTAAACACAGGAACAACTTATCTCAGTTTGATCTTCTACCTATGGGATTTCTTAAATCAAGATTGGATATTTCTTTAAAAGAGATACACGCAGTGGTTTTGTCTGGCATCATACTCACTGAATTTGTTACTATCCACCTTCTTGATGTACCTGCACATATTTTCCTTACATAGACTACGTTGGCTTTCATACATTGTACTGGCTTCATCTGAGAAATGGTGATAACAGGATACCAGGGGTCTAAGTGGAGCTGGTCAAGTAGGCCACACCCTCTATTTGTGCAACATGCATGTGCTGTGCAGGACATGTTTGGGGCAAATGTATGTGCACAATACTGTAACTTACTGGATGCTATCGTTGGTGCTGTAAAATCAACCTCTTCTATCTTCTCCTTGACTCAGTTCCTTCTAGATACACACACTCAAAATGTATTTTAGATATAAGTATATATAGCGTGCATATATATGTGTGCGTGTCTGTAATACTCCATATATACTATCTATAAACACACACACACATACTAGAATACTGTCCCCTCTTCTGGTACCCATACTTTAAGAATGATATAGAGACACAGAGAGGTTTGACAGAGAGAGTGAGAGAGAGAGAGTGAGAGAGAGAGAGACATGTCTACACATGCATGTACACTGATTTAAATTAACTGCACAGTAAGCAGGAATAGGCTGGCATCTACATGTGCAGGTGTTAAAGCACATTAACGCTTTGTGTGGACTGACTTGGGACTAAAGTTAGTCCCAGGTCAGTCCACACATGCAGGGTTACTGCACAGTAAGGTGTCTACACATGCGTTACTGTGCAGTAACTAATCAGGCCTAAATTTTATACCTGCATAATGCAGGTATCAAATTTATGCTCACATCAGTGTAAGTTGCCATATTTACTGTGCAGTATGGGCATACCCGCACTGCACAATAATTTCAGTTACTATGCAGTAAATGTGCATGCGTAGATGTGTCCAGAGAGGGTTTGATCCTGATATCTATATCTATCTCTATACCTATCTCTATCTCTATCTCTGTACACCGATAGATAGATAGATAGATAGATAGATATGTGCTTTGATCCTGATTCTTACTTAGCCTGCTGTGAGTCACCCTTGAACAACACTATAGATGGACTTGACAAATCATGACTATTTTTAAACAGAAACTCCTGCACTGTTCTGAGATTTCTAAATCCCTTTGCAAAAGAGCACAACAAAGAGAAATGAAAGGACTGAACTCTAATTATTGTTATGTTTGTCGAAGAACCATGCTTCATGGTTACATTTCACACTAACAGAAACTTGGATGAAATGCAGATTATTTTGGGAGGTCACCGGCTGTGGTTTTGATTGCAAAGTATTTTTTAAGGTAAAATGTGTAAGAATTCTGCATTTTAATACATAGAAATGTCATAATCCTTTCTAAAATAATTCGAGTCTATTAAACCAAATCCAGGGATAAAACAGCAAATTGACCAAGTGTAAACTGTCAGTATCTTAATACTCACCATCATTATTTCACATAAAATAAGTAAAGAAATTACACCTGCATTACTATTATTGGTGTTACAGTAGAGTTTAGACCTCTCAATGTGCTATATGCTGTGAGAAGAGATGGTCCATGAATTTACAAGTTTACAGTCTCAGTAGATAGGATGGGTGAAGCACTGAAAAAACCTCATCAGCATTTTACAATTAGAGAACTGAGGCAAGGGGATAAAGTTGGTTGCTCAAAGTCACATAGGGAGTCCACAGCAGAGGTAGGAATTCAAACTGTATGTAGTGTCCAAGTCTACTGTCTTAACCACAAGACCTCTCCTCTTATATCATTTCTAGGGCATATCATGGATAGTCAGTCAAGGCATCTATCTTTTAATCTGCCTGGGGCCATATTCTCCTGTCACATTCATGTGTGTCAGAAGTATGAAACAGGAGTTACTCTAGATAAATCAGAGGGGTCATTTGGATGCTGAATAGTACAAATGAGAGGAAAACCAGAGCATTGGATTCTTTCTAAAGTAGCCTGACACCCTCTTACTTTATTCTTGTCTGTCTTTTTGTTCCTGTAACCAAAATGTCTCCATCCTTTCTAGGTTAAGCTTCCCAGAATTTCACTTTTCCAATCCTCTTTCCCACCCCCATGGAGGTATGGAGCTATGCTCTCAAACTGCTTAGCCCCACTTCAACTCTTCCCATTCAAATGCGCAGCCAGACATTTCCCAACTGTCAGAGGCAATCCAGAAATCACACTGAATATTTCTTTGAACCAGCCAACCAGCCTGAACAGTCATTACTTTTCCTTTCCCTTCAGAGTCTCTTGTGAAGTTTAACTGCTCTGGAGGTTTAACAAGCTCTTACTCTCATTGCCGATTCCACTGTTTTCTGTGCCCCACATCCTAAGGGAGACGCTGACACCGAGCTTTCCTACCACTACTAAATCCAGCAAAAGTACTGGGAGTGCCAGAATTTTACATAATGCATCATCTAATTATGCTCAATATTAGGGTAGAAGAAAATGCCCAAATCCTATTCCATCTGTACGAAGTCTAAGTCTTTGCTACCATTAGCACACAAAGTATGTGACCCAAAAGAGAGACTCTGTTCCACCCAGTGAGATGCAAAATCTCCAGGTCTCTTAATGAACAGCCTCATGGATTCCTATAATTTCAGAATACAGTCTGGCAGAGGTGGCACAGCTATCTGAACCCATGCCTCTAAGTGACAGACAAGGGATAGGAGATGGGAAGGCCCATCTTTTGCCCAGTAGTCTACTGGCTGGGCCACTTCTCCGGAAAGTGCAAAACCTGAACACTAGGTCCTCCTCAGCCAGAAGTCATTTGAAAAAAAAAAAACACAAAATGAATAAACAGAGCTGGGAACAAAAACCAGAGCCCAACAACCCCTCTGTCCCAGGGGAACGCCTTCCTCATCCAATTGCCAAGACAGGAAACAGCTTGTGTGTGCTCTACCTTGCTCTAGTGACTGTGTTATTTTCCAACAGTGGTCCAGCTTCG
This sequence comes from Alligator sinensis, assembly GCF_000455745.1. Taxonomy (NCBI): domain Eukaryota; kingdom Metazoa; phylum Chordata; order Crocodylia; family Alligatoridae; genus Alligator; species Alligator sinensis. The sequence goes on along the minus strand of NW_005842158.1, from coordinate 949,637 downwards.
CCGGTGGCCCTCAGCTTTATCCAGCCCATACCCCAATGGTTAAGACACTTTCTTATAAAGTGAAAGTATGGGTTTAAACCCCTGAAGAGGGTCAAGAGTCCTGGTATTCTACTTCCTAGGTCTCAACCCAAGGCTATCGGCAACAGGCAGGAATATCTTGTTTCATTGAACTGACCAATATGGGGTTTTTTTTAATCAAGTAAAAATGTTTAAACTGCACTTTTCTAACTCAAACAGGCCAGCCACCCTAAATGATTGTGTCACCCGGACTGAAATGTAGCCCCAGTTGCATGTGCTGTGTGATGCAGGAGAATGACACAAGTCTGGTGCATTATGGGAGCTGTAGTCCACCAAGTGAGCCTGATGATTCCCTTCTCCCATCTGCCAGATCTTTGGCTGGATAAGATTTCCTTTAAAAAACCCCAGAGTCATCTGACTCCCCTAAACCTCATGAAGCTCAAACATCTGGGTCCACCTTAAATTGTGGGAACTTCCAGGTATTTCAGCCCATAAGAGACAACAAAGCCTGAAACGGAGCTCACCTAAGGCAAGAGGTTTATTACTGATCTGAGTTAACTCAGCAGAACTGGTCTGAGTTCATTCAATCTCTATATGGGGAAGTTTGAATTTTCATTTCGATTCAAGCTGTTGGAACAATACAGACTGATATTTCCTAATAAATATTTTTTTGGCATTTCCCTGCTAAGAACCATTTTGAAATGACAATCCCTCGTCTCATTTGGGAACAAAAACAGAGTCTGAGATGTCCGAGTTAACCAATGGAGAGAAATGTCAATTTTTTGTTCAGCTTTAGTTCTCATTCACCACGTACAGGTGAATAAGAGCGAAGAACTGCCTTTGCCTTTCCAATCTGTCTGTGCATATAAACAGGTGCTTGTACTGGTGCCCATAACCGTATCAGGGGAGCCATTAAGTCAAAGACATCAACATTTCACTGACTAACAGAAGAGCCAGAAATCAAATAAGCACTTGAAAGGAGAAAGTTTCCTCAAGCCAGGTTGGTTTTATACTTCCCTTAAAGTTCATTGACTAAGGCTCAGCATTGCAATATTGAGCTCTAGGCACCTGCCATCTACTGAAGTTTTCAGCCCAAACTTCCTTGACCAGAGGTCTGTGGCCTTTTGCGGGCATGGGCTGGAGCTTGTGACCACTCGTCCCCATGCTGGATGGGACTTCTTCACAGGCAGGATCCAGCCCCCAAACCAGAGGTTGCTGACCCCTCCTCTAGACAATGCATGAGGAGAATTGGGTGCCTGGGAACATGACCCTCAGATATTTAATGGGAGCTACCCAAGTGCCAGGCACAGAAACAGGTCCCACTCCTCGGAGGAAAATGGGCACCTAATCCCACTCCAGGTTCATAGCCCTGGACCCTTTTCTTAAGTCCCTCTGAGGAGCAGGCCCTTAATCCCCTTGTGCCTCAGTTTCCAACCCAAAGCATACAGATAACCGCATAGCACTTCTTTACAGGGATGCTAATAGATTACGTAGAGAAGTAGGGATGGAAGGGACCTCAGGTTATAAAGTCTAACTCCCTGCCTGAGGCAGGAAATGTCCCATGTCCTACAGTGGGATCAAACCCGTTGTCCCGGTGTTATTAGCACTGCTCTAACCAACTGAACTAATGCCAGGAAGAAAATGCTAAGACTGTGAGGCACTCAGACCATGCAGTGAGGGGGGCATGCCAGAACCAAGAACATAATAATTGTACGTGGATTAATTTGAACTATTCAACTCACATCATTTTCTCTCTACAGTTTAGGGGGGAGGAAATTAATTGTAAAAAGAGCTTCCTTCAGGTAAAAGAGCATAGGAATAGTCTCACAGTTAATAGCCTCTTTCAGCTTGGCACGCTCCATCTCTTGTCAGGATATGCATGTTGGAGGTGGACTAGTTCGGAGCAGGTATTTAATACAATTCTCTCAGGGCCAGATGGTCAGTTATTTTATTATTTAATTTGTCTTCTACTCTTCATCTCAGATCACTGCAAGCATTAAAACAAGCTTTTTTTTTCTGTGGGTATTATATTTAATTGTGAAATGATCTATTTGTCTGTCTGAGTTTTTTCTCTCACTCTCCAACTCCTTCCTCTCTGCAGGTTTCCATTATTACACATCTGAAGATGTTATAATATTTGTTTCCTAAAATGACCTGTATTGTTCATCCCCCCTCCTCCACTGGAAAAGTGTACCCAGGAGACCACCAGTGCCTCCCAGTGGTAAGAACTGGAGCCCAGCTCACATTGACAGGGATGTTTCTGAGCTTTTTCCCACACCACCTGTACTTCTTATCGCCCCCCAGCCCTCTCCCTGACTTCAGAGAAGAAAAAAGAATAAAGAAAGCTGTCTCAAAAAGACAGCAGACAAAGAGTGTGTGGAGAAATATCTGAGCCCCTTAAAACACATAGCAAATGATTTATTTAATAAGGATTCTTGTCCTACTTGTGAACAAGCCTGCAAAGTGTTCGCTGATTTTGCTACATGCTTCGAAATCATGACCACCTCCAGGAACACTGATTTTATAAGTAGGGAGGGAGGGAGGTAGATGAATAACTGGATGGATCAATAGAAAAATGTAGTCATTATAATTTTCATATAGTTGGGGATGATTCTGCTTTGAGCAGGGGAGCTGCACTAGATGTGACCTCCAGAGGTCCTTTCCAACCCTCATTTTCTATGACTCGATGAACAATTTACTGTCCTTTAGCCTCAAAAAACCTTGAATATATCAATTAGTAATATGTAGCTGATTGGAGGTTTTATACTGCATAATATTTAAGCATCCTGCAAGTGAGATCAATAGTAATAACGAAGTCTTTACTGAGTTTCAAGTTGCCTCTGCTAATTAGCATAAAAATAGGCAATAGATGCCACCAAATTGACCACCCCAGGTCTTCCTTCTTCCTTTCCCTTTGCAGTGGACTCCAGAAATGTGACTACAATCATATAAGCAACTGAATTAAAAAACTGTCGTATGCTTTCAGATTGGAGCCAGTTTTCCATATAGGGCAATGAAGTTAAAAGTACAGTTCTCTTGGTAATGGATATGCTGCTTTTTTTTAAGGTATTCTGCAAGGGGCTACAAAAAAAAGGAGGATTACTAGAAAGGAAAACTATGCAGTAAATAATTGGACATAACTACAAGTAAAATAGGACCAGGCTTACTAACACAGACCATGGTTAGAAACCAAGCAGACACTGGTAACTTGAACACGGTCCCAAAATGCAAAGCAGGTTTATTCTGCTGTGGTTTGGGTTTGTCGGTTTGATACAAAGCCTCCCTGCCCTGCCCTGCAATGCAACAAGTCGGCCTCAAAGTTGTTTTTAATGGGCAATGTGCACTGATGATTTCTGCAGGTTGGAAAAGAGGCAAAGAAGTCAGATTTTCTTTACAGGGAAATAAAATCTGAAGCTGGATTGTATCTGGGTTCAAAGTGGGGGGAGGGGGGAGGATCCTCCTAATTACTCTTCATGAACCTCAGAGCTACCATATGGATCAGTCTGGAAAAAAAGAGACGTGTCTCCAGTAATGGGCTGATGCGATTCAATGTGGAATTGTAGCCGGCCTTTGTAATACTGCTAAACCCCTTCCCCACCGAAGAAGTCAAATGCGAAGAGCGTCTAAAAGACAGGACTGATGTTGCCCAGTGTGTGCGTGAGAAGAAGGGAAAGAAACAGGAGAGGATTCAAACTAGAGATATTTCAGCTTGAAATGGTTTGTCTGCATCTTCCCTGGCGCTCAGGGGCTCCAGCGACCAGCAGAGGGCAAGCACCGAGCTCTGCTGATTTACTTCCCAGCTTTAGCCAAGAGCACATGTTTGGTGGAGGGGAAGAGGAATATTTTCGTGATGATTAAGATCCTTTGTGGTCCGAAACACAGAGGAAAAAGGGATGAGAGAAAGCGTGTTTATGAGACAGTAACTTTAAGATAAACGGATAGAGAAAGAGAGAGAGAGGGAGAGAATGGGATAGATAGATAGATAGATAGATAGATAGATAGATAGATAGATAGATAGATAGAAGAGCAAGGAAGCAGGGAAGGAAAAACTGACCAAATTGTTATAGAAAAGTGGGAATATAAATCAAATAAAATGTGCGTTGAAATAAAGTAGAATTTCCATGACCATAACCATAAACTGTGTGTGTGTGTGTGTGTGTGTGTGTGTGTGTGTGTGAGCGCGCGCACGTACAAAAGAGAAGAGCTATTCATGTGAATAAGTAAAGGGGACGATTTATTTTGCATTCTTTTACACACCCCCGTTTTGGACCCAACATTAAAGTAAGAATCTTACTTGACTGTACAAGGCAGATGCAACTCTGGAGGTTTTCCAATACATTTTGAGTTGTGCTTCATGTAGTATTTTTTTTTTAAATGCGTGCGTGAGAGGGAGAGGGAGAGGGAGAGTAATGTATGCGGTAAAATAGCCATCAATATAATTTCTAGAAATGAAAAGCTTTAGCTGTTTGTAAATCCTCATTGTAGGCTGTAGCCCATAAAAATCGCAGGGACTAAAAAAGCTTTTAAACTAGACAGACAAGAGTTATTGCTTCGGGTCAAATCCCAACAGAGGGCGCTGTTACCCCGCTCAATGATGGATTTCAAGACTACATTTGAAAGCTTCTGATGAAAATATGTGGACTGCTCAGCTCTGGTCAGTTTGGAGCAATTTCCTTGGATTTTTTAATTCTTTCAAAGTTGGGGAAGGAGAGTTTGGGGATTTTTTTGTTTTTAATCCCAACGCACTTTTAAACCGGGATACCCTCCTGCAAGGATAAGGTTTGAAGTATTACCTTGAAATGACATCATTTAGGCAGTTGCTCTGACTCTGAACACTTTGCCCTTTGCAAGTTGGTTTGCATTCATTTACAAAAATAATGTGTGTGTGTGTGTGTGTGTGTGTGTGTGTGTGTGTGTGTGTGTAATGCGTTTGAAAAACAAAACCCAAAAAACCACAGCTGGACATCGTTTCTGAAGGATGACGTTTATGCCTGCTGCTTTTTAGGACGCGTCTAATACCTTTCAGGTAGATCTCGTTATGCATTTAGATAAAGTAGTAGAAGGGTTTCTCTTTAAAATCACTACACTATAATTCGATCGGGGAGAAAATAAGTTCTCGTTAAATTCAATCTCCCTGCCCCCCAAATGATCAGCAGGGAGGTTGTAAATCTGAGTGCTAATAAATATGGGACTGGAGAATCCGAATTTACAGCTCAGCACATTATTTGAGTTGGGCAGCAGTGGTCGATGCATCGATTTGATCTTCTCTCTCTCTAATCGGAGACGTGGCACATGTATAATTTACAGTAGCACGAGATGCTAACCAGTGGTAGAGCACCAGGTATCCTAAAAAAAAACCCCAACACGCTGCAGAACTAGCCTTTTCGAATATGCTTCAAAGACTTCAGCAACACTGGAGGTAAAAAGGAGAGGGGAGCGGGCTGCGGGCATCCTCCTTTTGTCAGCCTGGTATTTTTCTATCTGAGTTATAGCTTGCAAACATGCAGCTCCCCCCAACCCCCGTTTAACTGGCCTTTTTTTTTTTAATAGTTATTTTCCGATCACTATTGCTTGGGTTGAAGGGGTCGCCCCGACCCATTCCAGCTCTGCTGTCTCCTCCCCATGCCGCAATAGAGACAGTCCTGGCAGCGAATCCTGCTTATCTGCTTTAATAACTTCCAACCACGGGGAGGGGGGACCCTGCCCGGCTCCTCATATAATACCTCTCTGCTGTTTGTTTCTTCCCCTTGGTGGGTTGAGCTTGGTGGAGATGCACACTTCGAGGTGGGGTGGCAGAGCTGGGCAGACGAATTCCCACTTTCTGATTCTGTGTGTGTGTGTTTCTTTCTTTCTTTCTTTCTTTCTTTCTTTCTTTTTTTTAATGAAGATTTACTTATTTACTTGGTAGCTTCGTGCATTTCTTTCTTTCAAGCTCCCCCGCTGTTGGCTTGTAAAGGCTCCGTTGATTCAAGTCTAAAGGACTAGCTTAGCTCCCTATGTGGTCACATGCGGCTCGACAAAAGATATGTATAGGCAGCGCTTGCAATCACAGAGCTAGGACCCGGGGACGAGGAACACCTTCTTTTCTTACGCACGAGCCTATTGCAAAGCGCAGTTGTTTGCTTCCAAAACAGGAGATGGGCTCCGCTTGCCTCAATGATTTGTCTCCTCTTTGCCATAGCGGATGCTGAGACAAATGGAGAAGGCAAGCGAATGCTAGACTGGACAAACAGGGGGGTGGGAAAGAGGTTAGAAAGGTTTCCGATCTCCCCCCCCCCAAATCAAAGGGGTCAGGGTGGAAGCATATAGGGAACTTTGCTGGGACAATGTCTTAAGAAAGTGCCTCCTCGCTGCTCAAAGGCGTCCTGCTTTGCCGGGAAAGTGTCCCAAGCTACACCACATGCGGCTCCAGTCCCGAGCAGAAGGGTTGCAAATGAAAGGAGCTCCCTTTAATTCGCCACTGCCCCCTTAATGCTCAGCTCGCGGGTCCTGCTGCAGAGCGGAGGGCAATTTCTGGGCATGTAACGAAAAACACAGTGGAAGAAGGGAGGGGGGGTGCATAATATCTCCCTATAAATGTTGAACAATGTAATTTAAAAAGCCGAATATTCTTTCCTTTTAATATAAAAAGGGGTCCCCAAAATATCTGCTCTCTATCTCTCTATATACAGCTTGGAGAATAATGGGCATATAAAACCTCTCGATTTGTGGGTCGCAATATGTGAATGTGCATATATAGATAAACACTCATGTATATGCATATGTGTATTGTAATTTATCACATTAGTATATGTACATGCATATATATGTCGCTTGGTATATATGTGTTTGCATATACATGAGACTATATAGGTATATGCAGTGCTGGGCGATTATATATACACTAAGATATAGGTTTGTCTATATGTGGAACTAGGTGAGATTTTATAGATATTCACATATATTCGTTGGTATATGTCCATGTGCATGCGTGTATATGCCTTTTGCTGTCTATATGGGAGTATAAGTCTATATGTATATGCGTATATATATATAAATATATATATAAAGCCACATATATGTCTGTAGCTGTATGTAACTATGTAACAGATAATGTTTTACTATCCGATTGAGGTTTACTTCTGCAGCCTATTGTTTCAGACAACAGATATAAGTTGCGATGGAAGAGGAACGTCGGATTTGGTGTCTGTCCCCCATTTCCAATTATAGATGGATCATTACAGACAGAGAAGTACTGAGAATCCAGACATCTGCTCTTCACATGAATGCACTCACCTCCTAGAGAACAGGCTGCCATCATGCTCTGGAAACTGGTTGAAAATGTCAAGTATGAAGATATCTACGAGGTGAGTATATAAGATGCATGCGAGAGAGAGACTATAGGTATATAAAATATACATCTACAGGGAGAGATGTAGGTATATATAATGCATATAGAGATCTGCGCATACATCGAGGCACATGTAGAGACACACACACGGACTGAGCAAAGTCAGAGTAAAGACTTAAAAGCTTATTTATTTGCAGATTTCTCTTCAGCGTGCCAAGTTTTGAACTTTCTTTTTGGGGGGGAGAAAGCTGTTTGATGCGATTTAAAACATCAAAGCCCCGATCTAGAGGTGGGAAGGAGGCGACTGAAACGCAAGAGTTCGATTGTTTAGATCTCGAATTAAATATAATTCGATTAAATGAGGACAAATGTCAGGGTTTGGGATTTTTTTTTTTTTAAGCTTAAAAGAGAAAGGAAAGGGGAGCCGAGATCGGGTATACGTGGCTGCATTTCTATCTGTCTAGTTTCAATCCCAATCTAAAAGCAAAATGAGGTGGGTTGTTTTTTTCTCTCTCTGTTTCTCCTCTTGTGCCTTATTTCTGGGGTACATATGCATAAGCTTTTAAAAAAATAAATACATGGGGGTGTATATATATATATATATGCGTGTATATATATGTATGCACACACACACATATAACATATGTACACATACATACGGATATGTATCCCACTGTTATAGATATACTGTGCAGATAAATAGATATGCACAGTATATCTATAACAGTAGGCTATATATGTCTATATGTATAAGAGTGGGGTATATATATATGCACAGTATATCTAACCTCTCACGCACGAATACATCTATTCAGAGAGAGATGCATAGCGATATCATCAGGGAACAGTAAAAGTTGCTTGCATTTTTCAGAGCGCTTTGGGGTTTTGTTTTTCCTTCAGGATCAAGACCAAAAATGAGACCCATTTCCTAATCCGTGGCGGGTCCATGAAGTGGATCTTTACAAAACGCGATCACTCCATTTGCTTCTTCTAAAATAAGCCGATACTAAATTTGCCCCGCAATGAAAAAGAGGGGTAACGAAAAGGCATTTCTATGGTCTTTCATTTTTTTTTTCGTGGGGGTGTTTTCCACCCGGGAGCCGCAATTTAAGGAGATTTAAAAGGGCACGAGAGCCTTAGTTCAACCCAAGGGAAATTTGTTAAGTAGCTCCAAAAACGGGGAATCCCATTGATCCTGGCAGCAGGGCACTGCAAGCCCGTGCGTGTAGGGGGCTTGCTCTGCTCTGTGGAAGGGATGTCCGGATGGATCAAAAGTCAGGGCTTAATTCTGGAAGAGGCTGGATATTTCAAGCAGAGAGCTGATAGCAAGGGAGAGAGAGAGAGAAAGGAAGGAAGGTTACACGCGGGACGAGTCCTTCCTAAAATGAAGCGATCGAGAGAAAATGTGCAAAGGTTACTCCCCCGCAAAAGGTGCTTTTTTGTCTCTTTTTTGTTTCTTTTTTTGCCGGAGAGTCGCAGGCA